>NW_020438968.1:164876-179914 GCF_000699045.2 Agrilus planipennis | reverse complement strand
TACTCATAACTAAAACAAATGAATTCCGTGCTTTCGATCCCACTTAAGTCATTACTTTGATAATATTAGAATCTTTCACGAGTTGCTTAATTTGTGACCCATCAAAAATTCCTGCTTTTTCATTACTTAATCCTGGAAACTTACGTGAAAAAAAATTGAAACATTCACCACTTTTGTCAAACGCCTTCACAAACTGTTTCATTATATGAAGTTTAAGTATAAGGGTCTTTAGATTTGCTAGATTGTACCTCTCGTGATTTCAGTTGAGGTCATAGAGCAGGAGATATATTAGGATACGACCACTAACTTCGATTTCCAGAATTAATTCCATTTATTTTCACAACGCAGAAGTAGCAGTCGTCATGCATCCATTTTTCCATAGGACCACAATCGTAGACATACAACACATTTCTGGCATACTATATGAGGAACCCATGACTTATCTTGATAGCACAATTCTATTTTAAAGTATTGAATATACGAAGTTTTCAC
The DNA here is from genome assembly GCF_000699045.2 of Agrilus planipennis. Lineage (NCBI taxonomy): Eukaryota > Metazoa > Arthropoda > Insecta > Coleoptera > Buprestidae > Agrilus > Agrilus planipennis. The sequence continues at coordinate 179,422 of NW_020438968.1, read as the reverse complement.
GAAGTACGATATAGGTTTTCAATATTTTTCAAAATATATTCACCATATATAAAGCAAAAACAGTTTGGATTATGCAAAGAACATCTTCTTGGGGAATTCACATCGAAAACAACAATATATTTTAGTAACCGGCAAAACACAAAAATCTAAACAAAATTGGTGAATGAGGGTAGTTAGCCATAACTCAAAAAGAAAAGCTGTTACAGAAAAATTATTGCCATATTTAAAAAATATTCGCCAAAATGAGTTAGAAACAAAAAAAAATTACAGGAAACAAACATTTTTTTTTTTCTTTTGTTGGCCAGTGTTATTATAATAAGGTCCTTATCAAGAAATTTCAACTATTTCCTTTTGATTTGACAGTTTCATATCATCACATTTTTTTTTTTTGGAGGATGTTTGTTTCTTCTTGATTTACCCACCAATAACAGGTGGTGATACAAATCATAATACTAATGATTCCTAGGATCAATTTTGAAATAGTTAAGATTACTGTAGAATTCGCCTGTGAATTTTATCTTCTTTACTTATATTAACCTTCTCCACTACCCCCATTTGTCACATTTGACTTACTGTCTCCTAAAAAAGCGATCCCCTATTCCATAAGCATTCCTTCATTCTATATCAACCTTCTCCGCTACCCCTATTTGTCACATTTTATTCACTGTCCTTAAAAAAAAGCGACCCCCTATTCCTTAAGCAGTCCTTCATTCTACTCAGTTCACACCCATTTTCATTCATCATTTCAGAGCATTCTTCTCAAGTTCTACTATCCTTACATCCTCCTAACACACATTTCTGGCATTCTGCCTTCCTATTATTTATCCTACAATATTTATTCTACTTGTTCTTCAAATCTATACATCCCTTCTGCTCACTCCCTGTCCTATATTTTGCCAGCACGTTGAGTTTTCTCCTTCTAAATACCTTGTCACCCAATAGTCTTACCAGTCTTTCTACAAAATCTCTCTCAGCCCAACCTCATGTCTCGACTCCTTTATTTTTCTTAAATCCTTCCGCCCCTTATCATTTCCCTACACCTGTTCCTCATCAATTCCCCTAAATTGTCCCCTTCCCTAAACCACTCCCTCACCTGACCTCCTTAACCTCTCTAGGCCCTCTCCCCCTCTATGTCATATCTGTTTTTGGTCCCTATTTTCAATATCTTCTTTCTCCATATTTCTTTCTTGATATTCCCTTCTTCCAGTTTCCCCAGCCTCTTCTCATATATGTAGCTGTATTGCGATGAAAATGTATAACTGCTTAAGAAAGGAATTATGGACAAATGCCAATAGTTTTCGTCCTGAGAGGGTTCCGTGTCGTTATATTGTTGTAACTTTATTAATTATCTACTTTGAATCAGCTACATCTGTTTGTGATAAGCAAGGAAGGAGTGCTTACCACACCGTATACATAGTTCACATATTGTTTATCAAGTCGAATATTAAATTTGTTGTGTAATAGTAGCTGCTTCATATACAACTAAATATTATATGTTAATTATTTGTTTCTTATTGTATTTTTGCTGTGAAGCCTTCCCTGGTGCTAAAATTTTCAGTTTTTGTGTTTAAAGTTGTGTGTATAATCTTTGCCAAGGTTGTGCCACAGAATGTTAACCACTTTTACAGCTGTTTATTCATTTTTATTTGAATTAAATAAAAAAAAAACAAAGGTGAGAATGCAGTTAAGTACAACTTTATTTATGCCGTCCACAGAAGTAGTTTTTCTATAAACCAAGTGTATAGATTAACACACAAGTTGCAGTTCTTATTGCAATGAAACTCGTTTGTGCATATCTTGTTAAATCGTTTATATTCGGCATTACCAAATCCAGTTAGTCCATTTTTTTTAAATAAAGCTAATGAATGCTCGGTGGATCCTATCTACCACTCAGGGGTAACTGTAGTAAGCTTTTTTAAAGCATAAAGTTAATTTCTACATTTCCAACACTTACTTTTATTGTTCTATATATGGGATCTATCTCATGAAAAATAAAACCATTGACGACAGATCTGACGGTCGATTAGGTTGAAGGTTGCCAGGCTTTTTATTGTAGGTCACAGGTAAATGTAAATAAACACATAAAGGATAAATTTTCGATGATTCAGGACACCCGGAAGTAGGTATTTTGTATAAAAGTCGCTTTTCGTTGCTGTTACTATCTATTACACTGGTCAACACCATTTTTGTTTCCTTATTTTTTTTTACTTTTATTTGGTATTTCTATAGCCCTGATTATGAAAAAAATATTGGATGATTACTAACAGCTTTACTTTTTGAAATATAAAATTTTACTGTTTCGGCTAAATAATACAAGAAAATTACTATACACGTAAGCTAAATTTCTATTAATCGATTACACTGGTCAACACCATTTTTGTTTCCTTATTTTTTTTACTTTTATTGGGTATTTCTATAGCCCTGATTATGAAAAGAATATTGGATGATTACTAACAGCTTTACTTTTTGAAATATAAAATTTTACTGTTTCGGCTAAGTAATACAAAAAAAATACTATACATGTAAGCAAAATTTCTATTCTACACTATGAGATGATCTTTTAGACGATTTTCTTAAATGAACGACATCAGGTTGATCTCGTTGCAAACTCCAACAGTAGTCGGCCATGATATGGGAGTCCCACCTTCCTTGATAACGTTCTTCCATTGTCCGTATATCCTGATGAAAACTTTCACCCCGCTTTTCACTAAAATCACCCAGATTTTGTGGGAATAGATCTAAATGTGAGTGTAGGAAGTGAATTTTAATGCTCATGTTACATCTTAGCTCTTGTAAATTCGAAAGCATGTACTCAGCGAGCTCAACATAATTCTCAGATTTCTTGTTCTCTTAAAAGTTACTCATAAGTAAAACAAANAATTGGTGAATGAGGGTAGTTAGCCATAACTCAAAAAGAAAAGCTGTTACAGAAAAATTATTGCCATATTTAAAAAATATTCGCCAAAATGAGTTAGAAACAAAAAAAAATTACAGGAAACAAACATTTTTTTTTTTCTTTTGTTGGCCAGTGTTATTATAATAAGGTCCTTATCAAGAAATTTCAACTATTTCCTTTTGATTTGACAGTTTCATATCATCACATTTTTTTTTTTTGGAGGATGTTTGTTTCTTCTTGATTTACCCACCAATAACAGGTGGTGATACAAATCATAATACTAATGATTCCTAGGATCAATTTTGAAATAGTTAAGATTACTGTAGAATTCGCCTGTGAATTTTATCTTCTTTACTTATATTAACCTTCTCCACTACCCCCATTTGTCACATTTGACTTACTGTCTCCTAAAAAAGCGATCCCCTATTCCATAAGCATTCCTTCATTCTATATCAACCTTCTCCGCTACCCCTATTTGTCACATTTTATTCACTGTCCTTAAAAAAAAGCGACCCCCTATTCCTTAAGCAGTCCTTCATTCTACTCAGTTCACACCCATTTTCATTCATCATTTCAGAGCATTCTTCTCAAGTTCTACTATCCTTACATCCTCCTAACACACATTTCTGGCATTCTGCCTTCCTATTATTTATCCTACAATATTTATTCTACTTGTTCTTCAAATCTATACATCCCTTCTGCTCACTCCCTGTCCTATATTTTGCCAGCACGTTGAGTTTTCTCCTTCTAAATACCTTGTCACCCAATAGTCTTACCAGTCTTTCTACAAAATCTCTCTCAGCCCAACCTCATGTCTCGACTCCTTTATTTTTCTTAAATCCTTCCGCCCCTTATCATTTCCCTACACCTGTTCCTCATCAATTCCCCTAAATTGTCCCCTTCCCTAAACCACTCCCTCACCTGACCTCCTTAACCTCTCTAGGCCCTCTCCCCCTCTATGTCATATCTGTTTTTGGTCCCTATTTTCAATATCTTCTTTCTCCATATTTCTTTCTTGATATTCCCTTCTTCCAGTTTCCCCAGCCTCTTCTCATATATGTAGCTGTATTGCGATGAAAATGTATAACTGCTTAAGAAAGGAATTATGGACAAATGCCAATAGTTTTCGTCCTGAGAGGGTTCCGTGTCGTTATATTGTTGTAACTTTATTAATTATCTACTTTGAATCAGCTACATCTGTTTGTGATAAGCAAGGAAGGAGTGCTTACCACACCGTATACATAGTTCACATATTGTTTATCAAGTCGAATATTAAATTTGTTGTGTAATAGTAGCTTCATATACAACTAAATATTATATGTTAATTATTTGTTTCTTATTGTATTTTTGCTGTGAAGCCTTCCCTGGTGCTAAAATTTTCAGTTTTTAAGTTAACACGAAGTACGCTATAGACTTTTAGGCTGACGATCGTCAAAACATATACAGAGTATAATTTCAACAAACGGATAACAGAAAACAAACTTCTTAAAATTTTTGGTTGTCTTATTTACCTATACTATGGTGCAAATCCGGAAGGTAGGACGAAAAGTTCTCTTCAGTCTCCTTATCGAGATCGTGAGAATGAGTAAAGAAACTGACGAAATGAATTAAAGTAAAAGATTATCTGTGACATATTAGTCCCTACTCGCAATTTGCCTGAATGTTCTAAAGAAACTAGGACAGAGGGACCTGGAATCAAATCGGCGTTTTCCTGAATCTTAAACAGGAGTCTCTAGGTCACGCCCTCCAGTTCTTAAGCCGATCCTTGCATTTCTTGAAAATTATAGGAATCTTTATCTCGCAACTATTTGCGAACAGAAATCTCATCTAGAAATCTTTCAAATTATTAATTTTATTTTTAGTATTACAAAGTGTGAGAGAACAGAGGACTCTATGGAAGTAAATAAGAAATAGGCGAGTTAGGTTAATAGAACACCTTCTCAGGCACGAAGGTTTAGTCAGATTAGCGAAGATTAGCTCAGGATAGGAAAGAGCGGAGGTGCGTGTCCTACCAGTCTTAGGACTGACGACCTTATGATGATGATGTAAAAAAAGATATTTTGAAAATTTATAAAGCGCAAATGACTTATTTTATCTGAAATATTTTTGGACACCAGGTACAGGCAACCAAATAACAAGTCAAATGAAGCCTGGGATGTAAAGGTGTCAAAGTGTCAAATGAAAAATCGTTGGTATGGCATTATAAACAATAAAGAACAGCGTTTGTTGACCATTAAAATAACAAAGAACCTTGTTGGTTATCTTTTAAAATCACGTTCTAGAATAAAATTTAAACCAATCGTACCACTGAAATTTGTTACATGTCAAAATTAAAGTGATCTCATTTGTAAAAGTCCAAAGTTCTTAGTAGTATTTTGATAAACATTAAGCAATAATTAAAACATTGGGAGTGGTTTATACGTAGGTACAATGAAAACTTCAAGAGAAATTTTCATTTCTTTAAATTATCTTGGCATATACAGGTAAGATAACCTACTNAGTGTACATAATTTTGTTCAACTACTAATGGTACATACTTGGCCATTGTTAAGAATAATATTTAATGTGTTATTGTACTTGTTTAATTAAAGCCTTAAAGGTTTTTCTTCCCTATGATTCACCGAGTACACCTAGTTAAAGGTTAATAAATTTCTATTACGTTCCTGAACTCTTGATAACGGAATTATGAACTGAATATAGTTTTGTAATTGTAATGTAAAAAACCACAGTAAATTCGTTAATTTTCAACTAAAAAACTTAACACTTTGAAATTTATCATCATCATTATCAACATAAGATCGTCAGTGCTAAGACTGTTCGGATACGCACCTCCACTCTTTCCTATCCTGAGCTAAACGTCGCATTTTCTTAAAACTATTGTAGAACATCCCACATATTTAACTATTTGCGAACAGTAATCTAATCTAGGTCAACATCTACTCCTCTTAACTGCTGTTTCTGCCTCTAATATGTCTCTGACTAGACATTTATGCCTAAGAAAGTGATCTACCAATCTATCTCGCATATTTCTTATTGACTTAGAGTCCTTCGTTCTCTTATTCGTTCTAATACTTCTTTATTTCTAACATTCACTATCCGCGATATCCTCATCATTCGTCTGTAACACCACATTTCAAACGCTTCTAACCTTTTCTTTCGGCCACGCTCACCGTCCATGTTTTGCACCCTTACAACGCCGCGCTCCAAACATACCCCTTTAACAATCTTTTTCGAATATCTAAATCAGCCATTCACGGGCATAGAAGTGACTTCTTTTTATTAAAGGCGACTCGACCCTGCTCTATCCTCTGCTTTATATCCCTACTACTACTATTCGCTCTTTCCCTACTTTTCATTCTCTTGCATACCAGTATTTTATTGTTTTACTTTTTATTTATTTTCATATAATATTATTTTGTTAAAACCGCTCATTTTTACACTGATTACGTTAAAAATTCAAGTTATCTGTCTTACAATGAAGATTTCACTATAAATGTTGTTTGCTCAGAATAATTAATAAATTGTAAAATTAAATTTCGACAGCCTAACCTAATCTTCAATTTTTATTTATTCATTTACTTCTAGTACAAGTTAAAGATGTAATTGATAATAAAGTTCCTGCTAAGGTAAATACCGTTGTCAGTAGGTAGAATTGAAAAATTTAACACTATAAGGATCACTATTACTGTAAACTTTTATAATTACAACAATTTCATTTGGTCTCATAAGCATCTCCGACAACACGATTTTATTTTGTCAATTTATATTCTATTGTAGGTCCTCTGAATTTTCATTTCTTTAAATTATCTTGGCATATACAGGTAAGATAACCTACTTTAAAATAGATCTTATTATTAGTGGTGATCATGCCCAAAATATAAAACTAGGGCTCTGCATCTCAAAAAAAGGGATATGGAAGTTCTGCTTGCGCAATCTTTAATTTCCCAAAATAGTAGCGCACTTTTGCGAAAACCGCAGAACTAGTTTTACAAATAAATGCTATGCCCCGTAAAAGTGAGGAAAATTGGGTAACCGTATACAATTTATTTTCAGTAACTAATTGGAATCTGTGAAAGTTATTCCACCAAATGTACAAACTGTATTCACAATGACTTATTGTCTCAGTGTTCTAACGAGAACATCCCATGAGATAGGTATACGGAGATTGGTACAGAGAGATATGGGTTTCATGTATCTGAAATACTAGTGTCAAGCAATTAGAGTGTGTTAAAATGAATAGCGTTTCATTCCTTCAGTGAAATAAAATTTAAAAGAAGCTAGCACAATAGTTGGAAGTGTAAATTTGTCATTTATCTTTAATGTGGTAATAATGAAATTCAGGATTCTAGGCTTATTTCTTTTTTGTTTTGTCTTGTCTTTTTTGTCTTGTCTTGTCTGCCTCCATCTGCTTCTGTCTTTCAACACCTGTATCGTCTGTATTATCAAGTTCAATTGTGGCTAGGCAATGAGCTGGGCCCAGAAGGATTAATAGATATTAACAGATAATTATTTGGAGCTAATTCAAACTCTACTCCCGTCTACTTCAGAAAAACTGCTTAATACTATTTTTTGTGGCTGTCAAAAAGTAGGATTATTTTGTTCGCCAGTATGCATCAATTGTCAGGGTCAGACTTGCTCCAATATTGAAACAAATACAACAGATAATAATATTTATGATATTAATGACGAGACAATTGATGCATCCATTTTCTTAGAACAGCGAACAGACATTCTGCAAGAAGAAAATGAAGACGAAGAAATAATTGTCGAAGTAGAATTAGACAATTATCTAATATACTAACATTTAGAAGAAAACCACCTTTTCCACTTTGATCATTAGCAATATTACCATTTTTTCAATCAATAGGATACGATCTGATCAAACTTTCTTAATGACAATAGATCATGGAGTATACCTACTGGGGAAACCACGTTAAAAAAAATTCGCCAAGTACCTACATGACCTCATAGGTCGTGCGGAAATGTGTGCATATTATGTAAAATATGAATTTTCTAATGATTAAAACAGCGATATCTCACGAATGGTGAGGCGTAAGTGAAAAAGTGACTGGACCATTTTTGTAGAGAATTGTATGGTCTACAACTTTTGTTGGACATATTTTTACGATAAAATTTACCGTTTTCGATAAAAATGGAAAAAACCTTAATTTTGCACTTTTGACCTTGAATAAATTTTTTTGCAGAAGTACGATCGAAGGGGACTTTTGACATTTTATTAATAGTGATGTATTTAACGTCTCTGTCAATTTCGCTCTATGCGAATTTTGACTGGACTTTACTCCTTTATGCGCGATTCAATGGAAAAATAGAATTTTACAAGAAATTGAGCAGGTGTGAAAACTATAAATAAAGAAATAACTTGGACGTTTGGACGTTTCGTAAAATTTTAGTGTAACATCTTCAATAATTCACTTCGCTCATTTCCCATTTCAATTTTATTTATACTTAAAGTTAGCGCGAAGCTCTGTGTCCTTGGCAACGCCAAGTCAGGAAACGGTATTTAAAAAATGCCAAAATTAGATGCTCTTTCACTTCTTAGGTGCTAATGAGGTGCTGAGTTCAAAAATAAGGTGCAACACCGCAACGCAATACTCTTATGAGCAGATGAGACCAGATCAGGTCATATCAAGCATGATATCAAGTTGATTATACATATATGGGCTTATCAAACCATATCACACCAGACAAATATAGACTGGCATAACGTTAAGATAGCAACGCAAATTTGAATGTTGTGTTACGGTTAAGTTAAATAGCATCTAGTTTTTAAATTCAGCACCTAATTATGATAGCACCTAATTTTGGCGTTTTTCTAATACATCATCAAAAACAAAAAATCATTAATTTTTAGTATGAGGAATTTTTTTGGGTACGAAACATAAAAATGCATAATATAAAATTTATTAAAATCTCCGACATTAGTATGCGGTCGTTTGGGCTAAATAAGAATTAAACCAAATTAATTATTAAGGAAGTTGTTATAAAAGCGGAAACACATTCAATATAATTTCAAGATTGTTTCTCGCTACTAATTTTCTACACTTGTCCAATTCTCAGTGAAATTTTGCTGTTGTTTGCAGTTGTGTGATTTTCAGGCAGTAGCATACACCGGCAAATATTTATGTTCCAATATTCATGTCATACCCAATTTTTGGTGTTTTAATACTGTAACTTTTTCATAATATATTTGATAGTTTAATACATAAAATAGAAAAACAGAAATCGAGTTCGTTTTTTAATTTAATTACCAGCTGTATTATTAATAATTTCAGATTCGTTAAGGAAATTAATACATATAGTATTTTTCTATTGGATTTATTTGAGGTTGTCATTATGTTTAAATGTTTAATAGTGAAATAGGATTTCTATAGCTGTTAATTGTGAAAGCAGTTTCATGTTGAAACCATACCTTCCTCGCTGTCTATACAGTTATGGTAAGAAGTTCATTGAACATAGAATGTCGTACAAGCTAAAATGCATGATTTGGTGAACGTATGGAATACATTTTTTCATCCACGTCTATCTGAAAATAACATCACCTAGTTCCCTGAGAACTGTCCTAAACTAATCGAACTCTTGAAAATGTTCTGAAGAAGAGTAACACATCCTCAAAAGTCTTAAATTGCATTCAGTGGATCTATGTTATTTTATTCTTTGTATAAAAAAATGAAGAGATATTAGAAAAAATAGGAGAACAGAGGACTCTATAAGAAATAGACGAGATAGGTTGGTAGGCCACCTTCTCAGGCATAAAGAGCTAGTCAGTCATATTAGAGGCAGAAACAGGAGTTAAGAGGAGTAGAAGCACATTTAGAATAGATGTTCTAAGTAGTTTTAGGAAAATGCGAAGATTAATTCAGGATAGGAAAGAGTGGAGGTGCGTGTCCAACCAATCTTCAGATGATGATGGTATGAAAAAATGGTTAAAGATATAGAATATGTATCAATGTATGTTCGGTTCTTATCTCATCACTGGTATATGTTATCGTAAAAGCCCGAAACACCGGTAAATCCTAAGATTTTCCAGTAAAACCTAACATTTACCAACTTTGAATAGCAAAAGTTCGAAATGTTCTAGGACTTTTACCACCGTCCGCTCGGTAAATCTTAGGTCTTATCACAGAAGTACGGACGTGTTCGGCGCATGGTCTCGTACTTGAGGGCAGTCTGCAACCCCCGTTGCCCATATCACCTCCCTTCACCGTTCTCATTCGCCAACTTGTCTCAATCGATATTTCTCAATCATTTATTTTAATTACGTATCAGTGTCAAAACCTTAATTTTTAATAAATTATTGCAATATAATTAGTAATGAAATTACTCACGCGTCAAATCTTTACATTGTATAAATTATTATTTATCATTTAGTATTTTTTTAAACATCTTCGAAATACTTTTCAATAGAATAGAGGTGGTATGGGTAGCAGGGGTTAGAGACTGTCCACCAGTACAAGACCATGCACCGAACACGTCCATACGTGTCTATTTTTCAACATTTATACCATGTCTCTGCTGTAAAACCTAAGATTTACCAATTTAAAATAATTTTTCAATATCGAAAATACTGCTTGCTGTACAAGGTCTTTTAAATGTCATGGAAGAAGACTGAAGAACAGATTCAAACTAGAAATAAACAATATTTATATAAAGAACTCCTATACTGCATTTATTATTTAAAATTTAATTTCTCTTCTTTTGTCTCTTTTCCATTATACGTGTCCCTGTTTTTTTTATTTTTTTTTTTTGACGAAGATATTTTTTTTGTAATTTTCGGATTTCTCATCCAAAATTACATATAACCACAAATTTTAACTTTCCTAATAACAGCTTTATATAATAGTACTATACATTCAGATTATATTGTCTTTTAGTTGTAATTAGGTACATTTGAACAATATATTAATTAACCTCAAGACATCTCATGATGTTTTGAAAGAAAGAGTACGTATGATATATTTTAATTTCTTTACTAAATGTTAAAATTATAAAAGATGACCAAAAAAATTGGTACTCATCGTTTAATAATTATTACCTAATATGAAAAAAAAAGAATATATTATATAAAAAAATAAATATCCAAATAAATGAATGAATAATGTATATCAATTTTACTTTTTCGTCTATAAAATTGGGGCGATAAGAACCCACGCTTAATACATTTGAATTAAACAGAATGGGGTGGTTTCTGAAGACTTTTTTTATGAACATGATAGCATCAATATCCTTTATAAAATTTTCCTTTCATTGCTATATTATTGCTACGTATCAACTAGCTCCTTGCAACTATAAAACAAAACTTTATCTGGACTTACGTTTCAATTCGGCTCCCTGGGGTGGACAAGGCCCCCTCGACAAAAGACACGCCCCATAATAATTTACTAGCCTTTTCGAATTCATCACCGTATCGACATTGATATGGTCATATCTAGTCCTGTAATATCCTCCGGATGGTTCCTGGGCAAGGCAGTGTTTGCAAAGATGCACCAGGAGTCCGATAGTTAGTAAACCGAGCGCGCTTTTCATAGTTCGGCGTGCGTACGTACAGTCGTCCACCGGTGACAGAAATGAAGCACCGAACGAGAATGCGGAAAAGTTTTCTTCCAGCACCGGCACAGTGTCCACTGCAACAACTTGACAAGGCAAACAAACACGAACGTCAGTAATAAGTACTTTATATTACTATTCAAAAGACGTCGAGAGTCCTCCTTTCCGTACCAATTCTCGGAGCCGCTGCGTTGACTTACTCGCTGGTACCGTTGCTCTTGTTTTTAACAAGAGTTTCCTACGGAAACGTCGGAGATGTGGTGTTGGTTGATAAGTAGGTGTCATATAGGTAGTTGGTCGTCTTCTTTTTTTTTTTTGTTTTCTCATGGAGTGGATCGCGACCGTGCGGCCCGGCGTCCAGGCTTGTTTACCAGCCGCGGTTATCGTTTACTGACACGTCACCTTGAAAAGAGCGTCCCTGGACTAGAACTTCGACTGCTCAATCGATGGTACTTATTTGACGGCTCGTTATATGTACTCACATTGCAGTACTGTAATGAAATTAAGAAAATGAGGACGGTTTTTAAAAGATAGTAATTAATCACTACATGGTACAAAACAAAGTCCCTTCCCGCTGTTTGTCTGCCCCTATGTATGTTTAGATATTTAAAACTACGCAACGGATTTTGATGCGGTTTTTTTTAATAGATAGAGTGATTCAAGAGGAAGATTTATATNTATCCCTAATTAAAGAGAATAAGAAGGAATCCAAATTACAAATTCTTATACTCAAAGCATCCATATTAAACTTTATTTCGGTTATATTTAACTTGCGTTCTTTGATAAATAAATATTGAAATAAGGTTTCAGCTAATACACCTATTATAGCCCAGGATACTACCATTTGAATAGATGTCATTAATGTTGATTCTGCGGTAGGACACCTGGTTGTAAATGTATTTATATTGTGGTGCGGTATAACACCACACGTGTATTGTACATATTTAATTTTTGAAGTGAAACTTCTTTACGCACGGTAGGGTAAGTTCGTTTCATGCGAGTTGCTATGTAACGAAATCATACAAGGCAATTCCCCCGCTGTTTGTCCCTATGTATGCTTAGATCTTTAAAACTACGCAACGGATTTTAATGCGGTTTTTTTTTAGTAGATAAAGTAATTTAAGAGGAATATTTATATGTATAATACATGCGTAATATACTAGAGAAACACTGATAATTTTAGAGACCTGTAATGTGACGTCGTAAATAAACACATTTTTTGCGTTTACATTGCAAACGCTGGCTGAACCCTACGAGACAGATCAAAATAATGCAGTATTGTACACCTTAAAAAAGGTCTACAAAAAAGACCGGGATGGTATATGTCTATCTCTTAGGGATAACCCACAATAACCATTTTTTATCCTTTACTTTTTACGAGAAATAATGGCTTATTTACGAAGCGATTTTAAGCAATACAGCATTAATCCTTATCCAATTAAGTACTTTTAAATACATTGTGCATTTAATATAGATCAATATGGCCATTTATAGCATGTAATTTAAATGAATATTTTCGAAGATATTACAGATTTGAGCGTTGAGGTTTTTCACATTACATGTCGGTCTTTCTAGAGTAATCTCTAAAGAAAACATGTTTGTATTGTCTAGTGACAAAAAAGCTGTCAACGTTGTATATAAATAAGGTATTCTGTAGTGTGTGTAGTGTATTTAGTATCAGTATTGCACCCAAGCGAAGCGAAGATATGTCGTAATAATGCAATATCGATAAATTATATCGTAATTTATTGCTGGTATCATCATCATAATAAGGTCGTCAGTCTTAAGACTGGTTGGACATGCACCTCTACTCTTTCATATCCTGCACTAATCTTCGCATTTCCCTAAAGCTATAGCATCCCATATCCTTAACTATTTGCGAACAGTAATCTATTGTTGGCATACCTACTCTTTTTTAATTCTTATTTAACTTAAGCTAATTAATTAATAGGATTAATTATCATAGGAAAATATGTGTATACAGTATTTGCAGTTGTCGTCCAGGTGTTTTCAACCAGTTTTCGACCACTATTATGAAAATGAGAAAATTGTGAAATACGAAGAAAATAAAGGTACTTAATTAATAAAAAAAAATTAAACTCGTAGATTATAACAGATTATAATAAAATAATTATTGGCTTGCAAAGTCTAGTTCGCGTAAAAATATATACCTAACGCATATGTTTACAATTACAAAATTTTTATCTTTTTCCATCCGTAAATTACTGTATTAAATTTTGGAAATAATAATAGATACGCGCCATTTGTAGTATTTTCTAAAACGCGCTGTTAAGACAGCAGGTAAAAGTAGGTCTGTGTTCTGTCGGAGCTGCCTGCGACGCGCTGAGGAGATCCAAAAAGATCGAAATCGCGATCCGCGTCTGGTTTCTTATTGTATTTTTGCTGTGAAGCCTTCCCTGGTGCTAAAATTTTCAGTTTTTAAGTTAACACGAAGTACGCTATAGACTTTTAGGCTGACGATCGTCAAAACATATACAGAGTATAATTTCAACAAACGGATAACAGAAAACAAACTTCTTAAAATTTTTGGTTGTCTTATTTACCTATACTATGGTGCAAATCCGGAAGGTAGGACGAAAAGTTCTCTTCAGTCTCCTTATCGAGATCGTGAGAATGAGTAAAGAAACTGACGAAATGAATTAAAGTAAAAGATTATCTGTGACATATTAGTCCCTACTCGCAATTTGCCTGAATGTTCTAAAGAAACTAGGACAGAGGGACCTGGAATCAAATCGGCGTTTTCCTGAATCTTAAACAGGAGTCTCTAGGTCACGCCCTCCAGTTCTTAAGCCGATCCTTGCATTTCTTGAAAATTATAGGAATCTTTATCTCGCAACTATTTGCGAACAGAAATCTCATCTAGAAATCTTTCAAATTATTAATTTTATTTTTAGTATTACAAAGTGTGAGAGAACAGAGGACTCTATGGAAGTAAATAAGAAATAGGCTAGTTAGGTTAATAGAACACCTTCTCAGGCACGAAGGTTTAGTCAGATTAGCGAAGATTAGCTCAGGATAGGAAAGAGCGGAGGTGCGTGTCCTACCTGAGAATGCAGTTAAGTAC
>NW_020438968.1:157070-163277 GCF_000699045.2 Agrilus planipennis | reverse complement strand
AAAAGGAAGGAGACAACTCTCGGCCAAACTCTTAACCGGTGAGGAGCGTATAATCCGTACAGTACTGCACGGAAAAATTGACCATTTTATCCACTACAATTGCATTACTCAAATGTGCTGCTATTGGTACCATTTACTACTGAAAATATCAACGAGATGCTTATTTATATTTGAAGACATATTAAAGGCTTTAACGCTTGTTTCCGACTCGCACTACTACTCATGATTGAACTTTTGGCAGGTACTGTATGAAGAAGTATGTTTAATGAGCAAGAGTCGAGAGTATAATGAGCTTTTTTCTCCCTACCAACGATTTTGCCAGCGCGCATCCTAGACATAGGAAGGGCACTTCGCTAGAGAAAGTAAATGAAGTATACGAAATAGTTGATTTAATTGAATTACTGTTTTTCGCTTCATTAGATACATACAACTAAACCAGACAACACTGCGAGGATAGGTAGGCTCGCATTTCAACTTGAAACGTTGCCGAAACAATATTTAGTCGCATAATGTGAAAGCAGCGTTCCGATACGATACGACAAATCGCGTGCAGTAAATCGTATCGTTATCGCAATGTATGAACGTGGCCTTATAGATAGATGCGGGTACTAGCCGTTTCTCTCGGAAAGAGCTTGACATAGAAACTTCGAATGTGGGCTAGTATTACGGAACATTAGCCTGTAATTTCACATTTCTCGATTTTATATTTAAAATTTTAAAGGGGTCATATTATCCACAAGAAACGCAAAAATCCGGACATGTTTCCGCACATAATAATAAACGCTAAGAATTGACATGTGAACAGAATAAATAAGATGTTAGTGTTTCCGTACACGACCGAACATAAACAGGTTAGTCTCTAAAGACCTATTAAAGGTTTAGAAGAAGGTTATTTTAGAGGCTGTAATTCTTGTAAAATTCACAATATTGTGGGGAGAGTGGGGGTGCAATAACTGTTGCATACTTCTTTTAGTTATTGGTCATATAAATTAAAAATAATTTAACATTATTATGAGTTCATCCTCTCCAAGCAGTTCCGACAGACTACAGACAAAGAACTTAAGGTTCTGTCATGATATGTTTTAGTCTTTGAATAATGATTATATCGGTTAATGTTTTTCATGAATTATAGAGGATTCAAAGTGTTTCTTAATAATGCATTACTTTTCGCAACGTTTCGTAACCTTTATTGTTACTTTATCAGGCGACCATAATATACAATATATATATACAAAATATGAACTATGTTATCAAACAATTATTAGTTTTCTCACCATATTCATTCATGTTGTTGCTATACACATTATTTTACTAGAAAACAACTTATCGATAATATTTTAATTATAATCATTAGTTTACGGTATTAAATTACTTAACTATTATTCTTGCTTCTTTTTTTTTTATCAGTTGGCCATATTGTTAAGGTTCTGTTAGGTATACATGCCTAGCACGTATCAATCCATTTCTCCTGCTCCCTTTTTCCAGTTGGTCATTGTTCCGGCTTGTAGTTTTTCCGGCATGCAGAAATTCCGTACGCCACCGATTAGGTGAAGGAGGGTAACAGTCCTCCCTCGCCCTCTACCCCAATTTAAAATTCACTCAAGAGAATATTCGCCTGGAATTATTTACTGCCGGAGAATTCGAAGCGGAAAATTGACCGGAAATCTATTAGCATGCTGAGCGATGGGGGGGGGGTTAGTTTGAAAAATTTATATCCTTAAATCAAAAAGGACATTGTCAAATATTGATTAACCCACACAACGGTAGCAAATCTCCACAGATGGCGTTTAATAGACTGTCTGCAATTATTTATCTAACGCTGTTTAACGACAGCTAGTAGGTTGGTCGGTGTTCTGGGGAAACTGTTTATGATGTGCCGATGAGATCCGAAAGGGAGGTCGTGGTCCGGGTCTGACAGTTTCCGACAAATCTCTGACTGAGAACTTATCGTTGAAAAGGTGTGAAATTTCTAATAACTTGGTTAAAACTAAGACAATCAAAAGTACAGTTGAAATGTGAAGCATATTTATAACGATGTATGCATAACAGAGATAATATTCTAAACTAAATAAATACGTATAATTAAAAAATTCACTCTGAAGTCGTTGCAATTACAGAGAGAACCCATAATACCGTTACAATGAAGTGTTGATTTATTCAATGGAAGAATAGTAATTGGTTGAAGAAAATTATGAAAAGGAAACGTTTCGACCCGTTTTTGGGATCCTTTTCAATCCCACAAAGTTTCAAATTCTTAAATAAAAAAGTGAATTCTACAATAAAAAAGTTATAACCGTCAACAATTATGACAAGAAAAATAGTTTAAACATGAAAAGGTAAACGATTGGCAAGTTAAATGAGGATAATAAGTATACCTAAAACAGTTGAGTAGCCATCAGCATGGTTTGGTCCAAATTGAAAATTAAAGTCGAAATTCCACAGGCAAAAACCAAACAATCAAACATGAAAGGAACGAAAAACCAATATAACAGAAATTCTAACAATAATTTTATCAAAATTATAGGAAAATCACTAAGGTTGATAACAAACAATTTTTAAAAATAATAAATACCTTTAAACTATTTTTGTTCTCTCAAATATATATATTATTGAATGGAATAATAGTGTGATTTATTCAACCATAATACCGTTGGTTAGTACAATTGTTGGTGTAAATAAATTATTAGATTACTGTTCGCAAGTAGTTAAGAATGTGGGATGTTCTAGTTTTAGAGAAATGCAAAGATTAGCTCAGAATTAGAGGGAGCGGAGGTGCGTTTCCAACCAGTCTTAGGACTGACGACCTTATATGATGATAATGATAAGTAATTCGCATTTGACTAATAATAAGCAAACTATAGTAAACATTCTTAAACAAACCAAGCTTTTTGATATTCAATGCATTCGGTTTATTATTAAAAATATCTCACGGTGAGAAAGATATTCAAAAAATAATGACGGATGATTGCAATGAAAACAATTTTAATGTTCATGAACTGACCGTTGCTGCCACATTCTGAAGTAGAAAAGATTAACAAACATTTGTTTAGCCAGGTATCAAGTGCTTTCTCGGGTATTGACATATCTGAGTTGTACACATGAACAATAAACGGAGTAATGACACATACAACTATAAGACCTAGCGCGCACTACGATTGAAAAGTAGCGGTCTCAAGATGCGCGCACTTGCGACCAAATAATCTCAGCTTTTATTCATTTGCAATACGAGCATCAAAAAGACAATGTGTATTGTGGCATAGTTAATGCGAATAATTGCTAATAATACTAAAAGGAAGCAGAAGAAACAATATTGATTCCATCCTATCATAAATCAGAGAGTATTAAAACGACAATATTCTTTTTTCAATTTCAAATATTATTCTTTCCGTATCCAAAACACTATATAACGTTTCTTCTTTCTTTGCAACACAGGACTCATAATATGGCATGTTTGATAACCACAATGTATTTATTAACTATGAACAGAACAACAGATGATTTATCAATGGGTTGCTACAGTTTAGTCCCAAGTGCGCGCGGGTTCATTGCTGTCCGTACGATTCATTCTACATCAGCGACAATTGTACCGCAAGAAAAAATAGGATCAGTTGCGATTTTTTAATCCCAGAGATTATTTAATCGCATGTGCGCGCTTTTGCATTTACTAGCCTGTTTTTACTTTTTGCGACTAAATAATCGCGCGATTAAAAATCGCAGTGCGCGGTAGGCCTAATACTCAACAGTTAGTTGCACCTTTAGAGATTATTATTTATCATCATCATCATAAGGTCGTCAGTCCTAAGACTGGTTGGACACGTATCTCCACTCTTTCCTATCCTGAGCTAAAATTCGTATTTCCCTAAAACTAGAACAACTCACTTCCTTAACTATTTGCGAACAGTAATCTAACCTAGGTCTACCTCTACCCCTCCTAACTCCTGTTTCTGCCTCTAATATGTCTTTGACTAGACCTTCATGCCTGAGAAGGTGTCCTACCAATCTATCTCGCCTATTTCTTATTGACTTCCATCGAGTCCTCTGTTCTCCTATTCTTTCTAATACCTCTTCATTTCTAACCTACTCTATCAATGGTATTCTCATCATTCGCCTGTAATACCACATTTCGAACGCTTCTAACTTTTTCTTTTCCGTCGCGGCCACTGTGCATGTTTCGCACCCGTACAACGCCGCGCACCAAACACACCTTTAACAACAATCTTTTTCGAATTTCTAAAACCGTTCGCGAAGATAGTAGTGACTTCTTTTTATTTAAGGCGACACGATCCTGCGCTATCCTCTGCTTTATATCCCTACTACTCCTTCCGTCCTGACTTATCTGACTTCCTAGATATCTAAAATCAGCCACTTCTTCTAATTTTTGTCTCCTATCTTTATATTCGCTCTTTCCATACTTTTTCTTCCCTTGCATACCAGTATGTTAGTTTTACTTTTATTATTTATTATCATAAGAAACGAGAAAATATGCTAATGTCTATGTATATTTACTCAAAATTGCTCCAGTGTCACCGTAGGTTGATATAATTTTTGAAATTAGCTGCCCATTACCATTTAATTATACTGTTATAAACAATTAAAAAGTAGTCTGAACTGTTTATTAATTTAAATCCACTGATGATTCAGTTTAAAACCGATTAATTTAATGTCTCTTTCTTTATACTATCTATTATGCAGTTTTGGATGCTTTTTAATAGATTAATTTTATCGAAGTGTGACTGTCATGGAATAGCTCTTACAAAATAATAGAAGATGCCGGCATAAAATAGGCGGAACATTTTTACATGATTTTAACAAAATCCTGGTGAGAATGTAAAATTAACGACTTAATTAAGTGATGTTCATTAGTATAGTCCAAAAATTTCCTAAATAACATACACATTAAATTCATAATATTTGTAGAAAAGCGACTGTACTTTAAGAATACCTTTGTCAATTTTAGTCCAGCCATCTGGGTTAAAGAGCCGAATTAATCTTCTTAAAAAGATGATTTCGAAGTATTCCCTCTGATCTTTAAAATTTAACATCTGTTTTAATCAGTGATAAAGTTGTTCTAAAGTAAAGAAAGCAATGGCCAATTTAAACAAAGCATATTAGAAATTTTTGCTAAACCGAATATTTTAATAAGCAACCCTTAGTGTTTTATGATGAATCTAGAAAAAAATCCCTCGGAAAAACTTCCAAAAAACGATCTGTGGAAAAAATAGCTCTGGCAAAATTCTTTTCGGCAGAAAATTTTTATAAAGTTATTTTAAAGTAACTCTTTTTAATTTAGAAGCACTTGTCAACCGTGTCATCAATTGACATTCACGTTTATCTCGCGTATCTAAGCATACAACCCTTTTTCAAAATAATTAAGATATTTCTGGATTCTTTGCAAATATTTTTTGTCTAATTTACCTTTCTTCGGTACCCCTTTTGTCCCAAATCGCCACTCCAACCTTCGAGAATCCAATTAAATTAAGGTAGGTATCTTGAGGTCTATATTCCTGTAAATTTTTGGCGTAATAAAAAAAAGGGTAGGACACTGTTACCCTCTGTGTCTACCCCCTGACTTATTCCCTTATTATCCAAACATGTTAACATAAAAAAACAGGATGAAATTGAAAATCTCATGGCTAGCTCTCTAATTAAATATTATTTATCGTATGTTGGACTAATCGCTATATGGTTAAGATGGATCCACAGTTTTGTTCAGTTTCAATAGACATTACCGTACGCTGTTCAAGTAGAACATCTTTTATAAATGACTTCGTACAAAAGAAATTATTTGTTCGATACTCGAAAAAATTTGACTGTCAAGCGGTTAAGGTCAACGGCATTTGATTTATGGGATATTTAATTTTTTAGTAGTAGTCCTCAGCAGGAAGTACAAAGAGTGAAGTTGCACGAAAGGAGCATGAGTGGTCAAATGTTTATCTTCGTACTAAATAGAATAGCAAAATTACTTTGACATCAGGCATTTTTTACATTTTATTTTTTACAATATGAAACAGACACAAAAAGGTCAATATTTTGTATAGTAGCTAAAAGTATATGTTCTGTTATTCCATTCCGTTAGTCGCGAAACGAGATCTTTTTTTAGGCAGGGTTCAAATCAAATTCTTACCCTGTGGTAGTAAATAAATAACATTGATAAATAAAAGTAAATGTCAATTTATATGTATATTAAATTTTTCCTGGCGTGTGGTT
>NW_020438968.1:150868-155963 GCF_000699045.2 Agrilus planipennis | reverse complement strand
ACTACTGCGTAGAATTAATTGGAATTTTTCACACACAAGCCTTGCTATATGAGCTCTCAAAGCATATAAAAATTATACGGCTTAATTGTGAAGTTGGGTGCAAAAGAATACAATTAAATCCTCTGTCGGGAAAAAACGAAATGACTTTCCGAACAACCCTATAAATTTGAAATAATACAAAATTTACGGACTTTGCCTGATAACGAAGTACGGTATTCTTAGGTTTGCTAGGAAAAGCCCTCAGGGGGAAGAGGGAACTTCTATATACTATAACCAACCCTATTTATGTAACCTTCTGTTTTAAAAGGATTATTTTGTTTCTTTTCAATGAGTCCTCTGGTGAGATATATTTTCCTTATTCATATGATCACCGCTGTGATTCTTCAGAATACAAGTCGATTGAACACTAAAACGTTGGTTAAATATTTTAGCTGAGAGGATATACTTAGGAAGATTAGTGCAAGAGAGGGGGACGTGATTTCAACTTTCTAAGCAGGTAGATGCCCACTAGGAACAAGGGTAAATAAGACGGAGAAAGTGTTCTTATTGTTTTTTTCTAATTATGTCATCGAGAAATTAATTAATTAATTAATTATGAATACCTCGGTAAACCTAATTAAGTTTCATTAAGGGCTGAGGGGGAGAAAAAGGGGTGGCGACATGGGCGAAAGATACAAAAGTTATTTGAAAAGGACGTGATATATATTGATTGATTTGGACAAACGTTACATGCGTTAGGGGAAATTAGTTGGTGATTTTGATTGCGACCTTAACCTTGAAGGCGGAAAATTAATCTTATTTCATTCGAAAGGTACTGTGCTGCAGATGTGCACACAACAAGAATCAGTTGTGTATGTTAAGGCCGCTGAAAAAGTAAAAAAAAGTGCTCATAGCATCGGCCGGGGATCGAATCAGAATGAAAGAACATCATTCATAATAAAATCTAAATATATGAAAATCGTAAGAAACAGACGAGATAGGTTGGTAGGACACCTATAAAGGGCAAGTTAGAGACATACTAGAAGCTGAAACAGGGGCTAGGACGAGTAGAGGTAGACCTAGATTAAATGACTGTACACAAATAGTTAAAGATGTGGGATGTTCTAGTCTTAGGATAATGCAAAGATTAGCTCAGGATAGAGAAGAGAGGAGGTGTGTGTCCAACCAGTCTTAGGACTGATGAGCTGATAATGATGAAAACGGAAACTGTACAGTCTTATTTATTAGAAAGTAGCTTTTCCCCGCGGCTTCGCTCGCAGAAATTAATATTGCTTCTCCATAAAACCTTTTAACTCCCAATTCACCCTTACAACGTTCTAATTTTATCTAATGTCGTCATATTAGATTTTAAATACAAACGTAGCAACAACATTTCATCCTTAAGGGTTGATTTTTAAAAATTGCTAATACACGTATTTGCTTAATTTCAACAATGAGCAACCTTCGAGTAAATCCGAGTACCTACAAGTAAAATATAACCCATGGAAACGTTGTAACCTTTTTTTATTTGATTAATAATATCAAACAGCAGATATACCAAGTTTCAAGTAAATTCAACCACAAATAAAGGAATCCCAAACAAAAATTGCAACACCTTCCCCTTTTTTAAGATGTCGAGGTAGATCTTACACAAATTAAATGAGAGACCATTAAAACGAAGTTTCAAGTAAATCTCACCATAAATAATATATGTTCCATTTAAACATTGCAACTTCTCTTCACCACTCATCCCACCCAACAGAAATTGAATTTTTTAACCAGTTTCAACTAAATCGGACCGAAAACAAATATGCAATCTTTGCAAACTCCTTTCAGCTTCCTAAAGAGGTAGAATTTTGTAAAATGTTGAAATAGGTATGTATGACACTAATTTTATATGAAAAAGCATTAAAGCCAAGCTTCAGGTAAATCTGACTATAAATGAAACACCATACTAAACCATAGACAACATTACGTTCAGCTGTCAGTTGGGGTTTGTTGTTCCATGCCAGTTACGTTTTGTTATACCATTTTTAACAAATGAACGGCGAGACTGATGATTTGATTTATAAATTTTTCGTTTTGCTGTCATTTGCATTTTGTCATTCCATGTCAGTTGCGTTTACATATACCGCGTTTTTCTCGTGGAACGTGATCCCATGTCCTTCTCCCGGTTATAAACTACTTGCCCACCAATTTTCAGCCAAATCGGTTCAGCCGTTCTTGAGTTATAAATAGTGTAACTAAGACGACTTTCTTTTATATATATATAGATTTTCGTTGCTTCTCATTGCATTCATGTTAAATAAAAAGTTTTTTTGTCGTTCGAAAGGATCTCCGGTTTTGTAGAAATTACATCAACATTTCTTTATCATATTTATTGTTTCTTTAACTTTTGTATGCCTNTTTTTTGTGTTGGCGGAAATTTATTATCTTTTTTAATATAAAAAGCATTTTGTTAACTTGTTAATATTTCAGTAAATGGATTTCAGCCTTTTAAAATTCAATCGTTAGAAATTTAAGCACGTTCTAAGTAAGCTCGTAATCATTAAATCTAAGTGAGTACATTTCTCAATCTTTTGTTTTGCATGTTCCGTAAAGGACTACAGCTGATTGTTGCAATTTGTTAGGATGTTACCGTGTCGAGGATTAATGTCGTGTCGTATACTTATATATTTATACGAATTTGTTCAACTTAAGTTGAAGGAACTTTAATCCTAATCCTATTTCAAAAAAGTATTTATCAATTAAAAAAAAGTATATTTTCTGTATTAGTTTTTTTTCCAATTTGCTTGTAAGTACATGTAGTATTTGATATTACCTACAGTGGAATTTCGGAAGTTATAGTGTAAAAAAAGTTAACCTAATAAATAACTAATTGTAACAGACACATTTGCATAATTACAGTGAAATCCTATTGAAAACGAAAAAGTTTAACCATTTAAGCGTTAAAATCATACCTTCTTAAAAAGTTTTTATTTTTCATCTAATTTTTAATATTTAGCGGCTATTTTTTTTAGTACTAGTTTTTAAAAGTTTTACCAAATTAAAATTGGCAGATGTGTCTCGTACAATTACACACCTACATAATTACTATTTTTTGTGGAAAACTTTTTTCATACTTTACAAAACCATGATGAATCTCGTTGACTGGAAAAATGTTAAAGGTGGGTAGCGGATTGACCACCCCTGATCTATACCTCTAGGTCATGCCACTTGGTTTATTTCAATTGTCCGATATTGAATAGCCACCAAGTAAGACTTATATGTGATAATTTAAGTACAGGCAGTGTGTCGCCATCTGGTGGGTATTTACTGCTACTTAATAAACGTCCTTACAACTAACACTCGCCTATTATTTGGGCTGAAACCAAATATATTGTCATATATATTGCGTATTTAATAGTTTCAACTACATATAAACTGTACTTATTTCTTCAGCGATTAATAGGAAAATGTTATTTACATTCTGTTTAGTAATCATTTCCATTTGACAAATGTGTGTCCTCCATTGTTAAGTAACTTCTTATGTTTTTATTATTGACTCTTGTCCTACCTTTTGATGTTTTAAGTCATGTGGAATTTTGGTGATAGATAATAAGATTAAATTCACACCCTATTTTGTATATGTAATTGTGAGCGTAATATTTTCTTTAATTGAAAAGAGTAGTACCTAGTCCTGTTTATGTTGTGGGTAAAGCTAGAACCTTTAACTTAAATTATTCTGGAATTCAAATATTTGTAGGTTAAATCCGATGTATAAGGTATGTGTAAAATAGTACATAAATATATTATAAACAGTTTATATACAAATTAGGTATAGTCAATAGGCTGGATAGTTGAAGATGAATTAATGAAAATATTGCATCGGTCGGGAATCGAACCCGCCCCACCCGCTTAGATGTCGAAAACTTTACTGAACACCACTTTACTGAAAACAACAAAAGTCATCTAATTTGAAATCATTTTTACTGGTGTTGGTTATAAATTAATTACACTAATTTTGCTTGCCTTAACCACAATATACATTGCATATCTATAACACAGCAACCTTCGAATGATATAGGTACAGGTTTTATTCCCCTCCCTTGCTAATAAATTACGAAAAAATGTGTCAGAAGTTTCGATATTCATAAATTAATAACTAAGATGATAAAGTAAGATAAATTTGTCACTTTACAGTTTTTTCCGACTGACTTTGACGAATGGCTGTGTAAATTGTTCAACCAGAGAAACAAAATATGTTCACAACCAATCAATGGTCTCTTTATTAGGTATAATAATTAATTAGCTAACCAGGCAAAATGTGTGTTCGCAACCAACGGTACTTGCGTCCACTTATTTAATTGGCGTACCAGGCACATAATTATTGTTATTAGGACATATGAGTGTAGTGTTAATTCGTTATCAAGAAATTGTTAATCTTAGCGTGCTTGCTGAAATGAATGGTGGTATTTTATTTCTTTAAATTAAAATTTTGCTGAAAGTACTTTTTATTATTCTAGTCAATTGAATAGAAATTTTACTAAAGAACAATTGAGATAAAGGGGTTTTATATTGAATAGGCCTCTAAAGGTGATAAAACCGCAAAGCGTCCTAAGGGACTCGTTTGTGAGTAACCTTAAAAAAGGCACCCCTTTCAGTTTTCTCCTAATAACTCAAAAACGAAGCAATTTTTGAGATTTTTACAATATTCTTTTGAAAATTGGATTTTCCACATAATTGAATAGAGATAACAAGGAACAAAGGGCCCCTTGATATAAAATGTTTATTCTTACACACTAAAATATATACAGGAAACAGAAATAGGAATAAAACTATATACAAAGAAAAAGTATGTACAAGAAGTAAGTGTTAGGTGCACAAATAAAATACATAAAACAAGAATTGGGCCGGCTACTTTACTCAAGACTTCCTCTTCCTTGCCGCGGGTAGGTGGAATATCGGAGTTTAGTAAGGTGTGTAGGATCTCTCTCTTCCTTGCCACGGGTGGGTGGAATGTCCGAGTTGAGTAAATGCGTATGATCTCCCTCTTTCTTGCCGCGGGTGGATGGAATGTCAGAGATGAGTAAGGTGTGTAGGATCTCTCTCTTCCTTGCCACGGGTGGGTGGAATG
>NW_020438968.1:114095-146854 GCF_000699045.2 Agrilus planipennis | reverse complement strand
GAAAATCACTTAACAGTCAATAAAGAAACATTATATAATTTTTAAAGAAACGTCAAAATTGAGATTATTACAAGTTACTTAACCAATTCTATTATTTCTGTGATAAATTCAGTCATTTACAATCGAAAATTGTAATTTTTGCGTTGCCATAAACATTTTGTTTTCTCCGTACATTAAGTCTCTTTCAAAAAAAGTCGTTTAACAACTAAATTAATTTTTGGTTGGCGAATTGTCAACGAGAGGGTGGACCTGAGCCCTCAATGCTCTCAAAGTTTTTGTTCCTCAAAACCTGATACAGCAACAAGCGACAGAAATTGTAACAGTTCGACCATGCTGAGATATTTTTTTTTTTTGTTGTTGAGAAAAATAAATACAAGAATTATATCAAAATAACAAATAATTTACAATTAGTACAGTAATCAACAAATAATACCAATTGGGGAAGACGATCTATCCCGTACTTTTTATTATTCTAGTCAATTGAATAGAAATTTTACTAAAGAACAATTGAGATAAAGGGGTTTTATATTGAATAGGCCTCTAAAGGTGATAAAACCGCAAAGCGTCCTAAGGGACTCGTTTGTGAGTAACCTTAAAAAAGGCACCCCTTTCAGTTTTCTCCTAATAACTCAAAAACGAAGCAATTTTTGAGATTTTTACAATATTCTTTTGAAAATTGGATTTTCCACATAATTGAATAGAGATAACAAGGAACAAAGGGCCCCTTGATATAAAATGTTTATTCTTACACACTAAAATATATACAGGAAATAGAAATAGGTATAAAGTATATACAAAGAAAAAATATGCAGAAGAAGCAAGTGTTAGGTGCACAAATAAAATATGCAAATCGAGAACTGGGCGGCTACTTAATTAAGACAGCCCCCTCTTCCTTGCCGCGGGTGGGTGGAATGTCAGGGATTGAGTAAGATCTCTCTCCTCCTGGCTGCGGGTGGGTTGAATGTCAGAGATGCTGGTACTGAGGAAAGCATCGGTTATTTATACAATCCCAACACGAATTGTCTAAAAAGTTACTTTCGCGGTGGAAAATTAAAAAGCAGATGACGAAAACGGATAGATTATGCATGAAAAACTGAAGTTAGAAAAAATAACGATGATTGTAGGTTAAAAAATAGTAAAATAGAAAATAGAACACTCAGAAGAGGAAGAAAAACAGTGAGAAATAGATAAAAATTAGTAGGGAAAGGAACTAGAACCGAATAAGAAATAGAAAAGTTAGAAATGCTTAAAACAATGAATTAAGGTATATAACTTAAATTTTAAGGTGGTTAAAGAGTGGTTGTATACAGGTTCGGTTGTAGCACAGGGGTAGGCCAGGTAGGCGGAAACGTAATTAGACCTGTTGTGGACAATTTTCGTCACCGGGAAAGACCGGTAATGTAGCAATTCCGAGAATAAATTTCGGAAATTGAGTAAGTAGGCTGCTGATAACACCCTTTTTTAAGGGATTCGTTTTTGACCAACTTTAAAAAAGGCACCCCTTTCAGTTTTCTCCCAATAACTCAAAAACGAAGCAATTTTTGAGATTATTGCAATATTCTTTTAGAAAATTGGACTTTCCATACAAATACGTTATTTAATTTTCTTTTTACCATTTTTACTATTGAACATTCTTATTATATGAAATGAAGTAGATAATTTCAAAAAATTGTCGTTTTCTTTTTCTTTATCATTAAGTCGCCTATAACTTTTTTTCAGGGCAATTTAGATGTATATATATGAATATTCAGAGGAAAGATAGCCCTTGAAGAAACTTTTCTTTTCTTTTTTTATTCTTTATTCTACGATAAAAATTCACTGAGATATCGACGCTCAAATTTGCCTACTTTTGTTTTGTTTTAATTTTCGATGTATCTACTCATATTTTTACTATGAGCCACTTTTAATATAAATTGTCATCAACAATTTTAAAATAAAGTATAACTATTCTTGAATTTTGATGTGTGTGTGTATTTGCTCAGTCTCTAGATACATTTATATTAAAATTCTACTTATATTTCGACAATGTCGACACAAAAACACATCCCTTGAAAAAGGGCACTTCGTGTTTTTATCATCTTTGGAGGCCAAACCACCAATAAAACCCCTTTGACGCACTTGTTCCCTACTTTCTTCTGTTGTCGTCTCGTATTCAATGGCCTGTTCCATTTTCAGAGATATTCGAAAGATGTTCAAATGCCTTCTGCAAAATGCCAGGAAATTAAGTTATAAAAACTGAACTGAAATAAAATTATTATATATTTAATTAGGAAAATAAAATGCTGCATTTATAATTAGTGTTTATGTGCCGCCACTGTTTTCAGGTATACCGCGTAATAACGGTAAGTTGCCTTCTCGTTATGACTTTAATGATATTTTTAAAACTGCTTCGTTTTGGTATGTTCTGGAACAAGTTTTTAATTAAAAGTAAAGCAGCTAAAATGAGTATTTGCGTATACACTAATCTGAATGTCACCCTCGTCTGAACTTTTGCAGGTCAGTGAAATGGCAATGTGCAGTTACCTGCATGTTATATGCATAATGCGTAACATGTCAGAGTATAAAAAAAATGTACTTATCGAATGCGACAGAAAGGTACAACGCACATTTAATATTTTCAGGTTCAGTTCAACTCCAAATTTATTTTATTTCGTAGGCCTATGGCAATATTTTCAGTTCACTTTTATTTATAGTGGCAACTTCACATATAAATTTTGCTTTCAATCTTTTTGCAGATTACAGCTCTTTTATAACTGCGTCTAAATAAAAGAAACAGAAATAGAAATACAATATTTAGACTTAGATCTTTAAAATAAACTAAAAGAGACTTACGTTAATTACCACTAAATAAAACAGTCTCTCGTTGATATATTTCTCATTATAAGTGAGCGAAATTTGCCACTAAAACATTTCACTGCCGACAGTGAAATGTTTTAGTGGCAGTTAAAGTAATTTTCTTTTGGTTTATTTATGCTTTTACTAAAGCCACCATTTCCTATCTATTACATCTTTTAATCTTTAGAAGTATTTTTAATTTTTAATGATAGCGATTATATCGATGGAATAGAACAAAATAGGAGCTATTATTATTTGTGGAAACCGTGTTGAAACTCTGTTACATATTGATAATAAGTAATATTTTGAGGAAATATATGTATTAGATAGATAGACAGCTTTATTAAAAACATTATGTTTTATATGTACAAAGTATTATATTATATACATGAATTTTATAAGCTAAACATTTTCAACCTTCTCGCTTTCTTTCCATTTGAATTTTCTTTTTTTTTTGCACCATTTCCTGTTATTCAAGATCTCTCAAGAATAGGTATGTTCAGAAGTTTGTGGTTCCAATTTACACAACCTGCATATTTTCTTCTCTCTTCTTCCCAGTACCAGCACCTTGCCGTTCTATTCTCACTTCCCACTCTAAATATTGCTGTTAAAACTAATTGGTGTTTTGTCTTTGCTTTTCTGTCTTTCAAATAATGTGGGGTTTTCTTTCTTTTATTTCAATAGTTTTTTGTATTCTTGTGCGAATTTTAAGCTTCTTTTTTTTTCTTTTTTTTTGCTTATCAATGTTTTTTGTTAAACTTTTCAGCTTTTTCTATACATTTCTGTCTTTTTCCAATTTCCATCTGTAGTGCGTGATGGCCCACTTCTCTATTAAAGATTTTTTTCTTTTCTTTCTCCATTCTTCCCTTGTGATTTTCATCGGTTTGAATATTCGATATATTATTTTAAACTTTCATACATTCTTTTAATTACCTTTTTGTCTTATGAATTGAACACTCGCTTTGTACTTCAAAGTTCTCTTCGAATATTTTATGACCAACTTTTGTTTTCGTTTCTTCAATGAATTTCTGTTTAATTTTAAAATCCATCTTATATATCCGCCTTAAATTTCTTTTTTTCCCAACCCTATGTTTCCGTTTCGTACAGTAATATGTTCTCTGTACCAATCTCTCGAATAGAAACGTTCATCCAAATTTCGTGGAGGTTTTCTTTCCCCTATTCCCTAGATACACCTTTTCCATTACCTCTAATGCTTCCTTCCTCAGTGTTTTTATGAGTCCATCTTTTCCATTATCTCTTTTTATAACTAATATTTATTCATTACAATCACTACAAATGTACTGCTAAAACATTAGCTTCTTCATGAGAAAATTGTTGAACTATTATTAGAACAGGAATTATGTTGTTTTAGGCAATACTCACAAGATGCATTTGTACCAATTTTTTTATTACCAATGATTCACCTCCTGGTGTATCCAGGAAGTTCGAAGCCGCCAAATATTGTCTTTCAACTTTCGGTAACTGTACTTCATAATTTCATACAATGCCTAGGAAATGTATACACCTATGGCATCCCCTGTCCATGTATCATTTATTTGTTAGATTAGATTAATTGTGATTCAGGGTGTTAACAGCCAACTTCCCGTCATCATAAGGTCGTCAGTCCTAAGACTGGTTGGACACGTACCTCCACTCTTTTCTATCCTGAACTAATATTCGCATTTCCCTAAAACTAGAACATCCCACATCCTTGACTATTTGTGAACAGAAATCTAATCTGGGTCTACCTTTACTCCTCTTATCTCTTGTCTTTGTCTCCAATGTGTCAATCATATTATTTCAATCATATGGGCGTTAAAAGACCATTGCCTCAAAGGACTCCTTATAGAAAGTTAGTAAATTTGTTAAGTGAGTTCCGACGTCTGGTCAGAATATCAAAAATTTATTCCTGAACGCCCCACATGTAAGAATTCGAAAATATTTTAGAATTTTCTGGAAGGTTCGAGAACATTCCCAAATAATATGATGACTAATTTTTCCTAAGTGAAGCAAGTGTAATCCGGCATGTACACAATGAAAATCATCTGTAGCAAATTTAAATCATGCTCGGAATAACGAGCAGCTTCTTCGAAGGTTACTATTATATTTTATGTAATATCGTGTATTCCTAATCGTTTTAGTCATAGCATATTCTCATTTACTCATTTAGATTTAAAGTATTCTATTGAGCGGAACATCAAACATCTATATCTTCTGTTTTTGTATAATATGCGTTTACTTTACAAAATTAATTAATCTTGTTCAATACCATTTAACGATCTAACAAGCATTAATGAAACGTGCTTCGGTTTATACTATCGCTGTTATATCTCGATATCGTACTAGAATATGTAAAATAAGATTTGAATATTTACATACGCTTAAACTGAAGATGCTTTACTCAAGGTGATTTATAATAAATTTTCAACGCTGATGCAGTTTTCATCTTATCATTTGCATACCAGTTCAATTCATTTCCCATGCGGTATCTTTCCGCTCTTCGTTTATATGTATATCATGTATATTTCTGAAAGCTCGAAACACAAATTTTATATCCAGAGTTATCATCAAATGAACTTCGAACTTGTTATTTAGTTGTACGTTATATTCATGTTTATTTACGTTTTTTAACCAATTTCTGATATGTGAGAGCAATATCCTAAAAATGTTTAAGCATCATTTTATGTAGTCATGTTCGGAATATTTAACAGAGAAAATAAATTCTCGCTAAAGCACTTTCACTTAGATAAATTCCAATAAAATTATGATAATTATATTCCAATACTTATATGCATACGAGGTCTGTTCAAAAAGTATCGCGAATTTTTAATTTCCGCGAATTACGTATATTCGATTTTCGATTTTTTTTGTGGCGTTATCTTGGTACTCAAGTCTCTCATTTATACTGACAAATTCGGCCATGTTGAACGTTCAATTAATTTTTGACAGCTGCTTTGCGTGCACGCGTTTTCGCTCGTCTTCGATTTTTGCCTATTCCAAATAATGGATCAAAGAATCTGTATCAAATTTTGTGTGAAAAACGAACTTATATGCGCGGACGCATTCCAAATGTTGACTATGGCATATGGTGAAGCTACCTTGGTCCGAAGCAACGTTTAATGCTGGTACAAAATGTTCTCACAGGGACGAGAAGATGTGAACGAAGAAGAGCATGCCGGACGCCCGAGCACGTCAAATATTGATAAAGTGAAGAAATTAGTATTGGCCAATCGTCGAATCATCGCTAGAGAAGTTGCTGAGGACCTAAAGATATCGATTGGCTCCTGCCATTCGATTTTTACCAATAATTTGAGCCGGGTCGCTGCGACATTTCTACCAAAATTGCTCAATTTCGATCAAAAAACAGCATCGCATTAACAGTGCCAAGGAGCTATTGGAATCTGTCCGTGACGACCGAAATTTGCTCCAGAGGGTGACGAATTATGGGTTTATGGTTATGACGTGGAAACTAAAGCTCAATTATCCCTGTGGAAGCTGCCGCATGAACCAAGATCGAAAATAGCGCGAAGTTAGTCCGAATGTGAAGGTTTTGCTTACAGTTGTCTTCGGTTGCAGGTGTGTGGTGCCTCGTGAGTTCTTGCCATAGGGTACAACAGTCAATAAAGAATATTACCTGGAGGTTATCCTCACTAATTATTTTCTGACGCACATTTGAAACCATTGGACCGATTTGACGTATATTGACCGTTACTTACTTCATACTAAATACTAAGATTAGAAACAGCTTATCTTTCTTGAATTCCCGAGGTTTTCGAATTTCTTTTACGTTTCTCTTCGAAATCATTTCAGTGCTTTTTCACAATCACCCTACCGCAAATTTTCATTCATTTAATTATCGATTTAATTGTGGCAAATTAGTCTTCTTTGTAATAAAATATAGACGATTCAGTTAGTGTTTTAAACTTATACTGTCGCACATTCCAAATATTTTACATCCTTCTTAAACCACCCTGCATTTTATAAACTTCCCAGAAACTTACCGGTACTTGAATATAATTATGAGTAATTCCGAAGAAATTAATATATTTTTTCATTTTATTTTAAAACTGCTGCCTCTACGGTTAACGGATTATGTTTTCGTTTTGGCGAGATTTCCATTAAATACAACCTTCACCAACGTTCCAAATCACACACGGAGAAAATGAAAAACGAAAATTACCTAAATATTAAAGCGTTATTAACGATTTATCCCACTAGTCCGTTGATACGTAAGCGAAAATAATAAATATTACAATTTGGACCCGAATTTGTAAAAATAAAATCACAGAAGAAATAAATTTACTAAATATTACACATTTGAAATAATTTTTAAAGAAACATGTCAAAATAGAGATTATTGCAAGTTACCTAATAAATTCTACTATTTCTACGGCAAATTCAGTCATTTACAATCAAAAATTGTAATTTTTGCGTTGCCATAAACATTTTGTTTTCTCCGTACATTAAGTCTCTTTCAAAAAAAGTCGTTTAACAACTAAATTAATTTTTGGTTGGCGAATTGTCAACGAGAGGGTGGACCTGAGCTCTCAATGCTCTCAAAGTTTTTGTTCCTCAAAACCTGATACAGCAACAAGCGACAGAAATTGTAACAGTTCGACCATGCTGAGATATTTTTTTTTTTTGTTGTTGAGAAAAATAAATACAAGAATTATATCAAAATAACAAATAATTTACAATTAGTACAGTAATCAACAAATAATACCAATTGGGGAAGACGATCTATCCCAATTCAACCTTATTTAGCAATCTTCACTATATGGGTAGGTTTTTTTGTTACATATTACATTATTATTGTTGGTAGTTGTTTTATCTTTTTTCTCTGGTAGAATTACCTCGTACTGCTGCGTCATTATCCGGTACCTGACGGATTAGGTAGTTTTCTTTTTAGGATCTGCCCCGGTTTGCATCCTGTACGTGGCTCATCTCGTTTGCAAAGTAATGGCAGGGCTAAACGATCTAAATTCTGAGCTCATACTATAGACTCTCAATGTATATCCTTTTGGTACCTATTACATATTTAGAAAAATGCTTCTGTTAATTCCGTTTGAATGCAATGCATTAATTTTAGATAAATAACAAAATTCAAAGACATTAAATAAAAAATTAATGGATTTTTACAACCTATTTATATACTTAGTGATATTTACATTCCTGAAATTTAAATACACATATGTGCATAATTTCTACAACTTTCTAATGTTGCTTCTATTTCAGTCATTTATTAACACATATAACTTACAAAGTTCCTGCCTATGTACTAAATTACGAGATAGTGTATTCTCCGTTAATTCCCTTTGAACGAGGAAGTTGTTTGAATGTATTCGTCATTATAAATTAAGTTCGTCTATTAAACCTACTTATTTACAGACATTGTAAGCTAAGGTGGTCTACCTATTTGGGTATTAAGAAACACTTCCTTCCTCACTTTTCTTCGCTATTCTTAGAGGTAGAAATGCGTTTCAAAGTAAATATTGTGGGACATTTTATGATTTTTCATAATTCTAAGAATTCATTATGGTCAAAATGTAAATTCGGTCAATCCGTTCAAATCTCCCGATAACTGAGAATGTGAATTGCTTCTATATCTTTGTTGGAGAGAACACTTACTATCTACATATTGCTTGAAGTATTTAATTATTAAAAAAAAATATTAAGCCAGAATAAAAAAAAAAGTTTTATCAAAAAAAGTAGCAGTTTCTCTTAGTAATGTAATTCTCACACGTGTATATTAAAATGTACCTACTCATTTGTTTATAAATTTTTTTATAAATTTTAAAATTTTATACAATAGTCTCGTGTTGTTAGTTTCAGATAATTTAAAATATTAATTTTTCAGTTGTGACTAGTAACTGAATTAATTAATAGACCATCTACCTTTACCGCAAGGGATTGTTATTGATTACTATATGTATACTCATATTATAAGAGAGTATGTAACAACAATTTGATAATTTGGGTTTGGCACTTAAGATGTTGTTTTTTTCTGCGTCTACCTGCTCATAAACCGGCCGAATTTACATTTTATTTTTGAGGGTTATGAAACGTTTCAGGCCAAATTTACATCATCAGATGACATCCAGCATCATAGGTGGAAGTACCTCTGAAGAAGTACACCACTCGTGCTGGCGAAATGTTAGGAAGCAACTCTAATCGATGACGGCCTTTAGACTCGAATCAGGGTAGCATCAGTTCACCTACTGGTCGCAAAAAACTTTTACCAGTAATTTTTTTTGGATACAAAAATTCATGTTGATAGGTTGAGTTGTTAAGGCATGAAACGGTAGCAATCACATTATAACTAGCTGACCAGGCGAACTTCGTACCGCCTAACAACCAGTGAATGTCATCTTAAATTTTAGCTAAATTTACAATTAATTTCGGATTTTGTTAACGTAATAATATGATTTATAGATTCTGTGTTGTCAATCTTGTGGTACTGATAACTGATTGACCGAATGATCTGCAATAATTGATAGCAATCGATTTGACATTTGGTGACATTTGTTCTCGGTATTTCTGTTGAATTTCTATTCTATAATGTGTAGTATGTCACTGATTTGCAGTGAACATCAATTATTACGAATAAGCTATAAGCATCCGTGACGGGAGTTGTCAATTGTGGAAGGTAGCATAGTTCTAAACCTAATTTATTTTTTAATGAATTTTTGTAATATCTTTTTCCGTGAGTTTCTCTGATATTTTAGTAGTTATTCTACTATTCAGAGCGGAGACGAATCCAACAAATCAGAGGTCATTAATGTCTGTCCAGCCGTTGTTGAGTTATAAATGGTTAACTAACCCGACTTTGTTTAATGTATTTAGATTTAAGATATATAATGATCTGGAATGATTGAGATTGATCGATTTGATAGTTTTTTTTTCATTTCGATGCAATTATTTTCTATAGATTTAAATTTTTTTTAAGTGAATTCCGATATTTTATAGTGATTCAGGTATTTTTGGAGGAGACGAATCCTAAAGTCAGAGATCATCAAAATCGGTGCAAATAGTATAAACAATCCGACTTTGTTTTATGTATATAGATATTAATTAGTTACAATTACAATGACTATGAAAAACGTATACATACCCATCTTTGTGTTCGTTGTTTAATTAATCTTAAGAACGACATGCGCAGATGAACATGACGACTATGAAAAGCGACCTTCACCGATTTAAATCTCATAATTGTTTGTTATTCCGGATTTCCTTTTCTTATATAATTGTTGATTTGTGGGTAGAGTACTAGCAATGAATAGGTACAATCTTGCGCTAATTTTGTTCGCTTTCATCTTGATGACAGGTATTGATGTAATTTTTTGTACTAACTTTTACTTCCTTTCAACATATTTTATAGAATGCACTACCAATAATAATCGAGTTATTATTTTGTATAGCTTACAGGAGTACCTACCTACATATACGGAGTAAATAAACATCATTAA
Organism: Agrilus planipennis; assembly: GCF_000699045.2. Taxonomy (NCBI): domain Eukaryota; kingdom Metazoa; phylum Arthropoda; class Insecta; order Coleoptera; family Buprestidae; genus Agrilus; species Agrilus planipennis. The sequence continues at coordinate 136,553 of NW_020438968.1, read as the reverse complement.
TTAATGTCGAAATGTGACAAATGTTTAGGTACACGGAGAAAATGAAAAAGAAAAATTTACCTAAATCTTAAAGCGATCTTTATAATTTATCCCACTAGTCCGTTGCTTCGTAAGCGAAAATAATAAAAATTACAATTTGGAACCGAATTTGTAAAAATAAAATCCCAGCAGAAATAAATTTACTAGGTATTTTAGTTGATATTACAAATTAAATTGTAATAATTAAGAAACATTAAATAATTTTTAATTTCACGCGCTGTGATAGCTTCTCATATTGTCGCTGCCATAAAGGAAGACTAATTTAATTGCTAATACTTACGTATATAACAACGGGAAATTCAGAATTTCATATATTTATAGTAATTATCTCAAGCAAATTATATATTTAAAAACAAGTTTTCCCTTAAGCAATGGAGGGGTTTTTCCGTTAATTTGTACCAAGTAACTATTCTTTTAGCTAGAGGATATTTTCCTTATAAATACAGTTTTAATATCTTCAAGAAAATCACTTAACAGTCAATAAATTAAATTGTAATTAATTAATGTAACATTAATCTAAAAACCGGAATATTCTGTAATATACCATTAAAATAAAATAACTAGTTTCACATTTGTAAAATTTAAATCGAATGTTTATATTATTATTTTTCACCAAATGCTAACTGAGCATACTTTTGTTATTAGAACCATTCTGTATTTTATACAATGTTATATGAAAATAACATATTTCTGCTAACAATAAGTTCCAAGAGGCAACTGGTTAAACACATTAATTTAGGAACTATGTCGCACTTGATGTACATCTACTTATTTCTAATTTTGGTGGGCACATATTTCTGAAAATGTTTCTACAAAAAACTTCAATTCTGATTAATACTTTCGACTATAAATATACCAAGAAGAATAGGCCAATGTTAATGATTCTGTTGTATTGTAACGAGCACGGGTGTGTTTGTGTGCGATCGGGCACACGTGTGCGTGAACGGCTTATCGATTCGCCGACTAGTCGCGGGCGCCTTTCTTTATGTGCGCCGTATTTGTAAATGCGTGTGTCGTACCTGCGTTCTGAGAAAGCAGTTAAACAGTTCACAGAAAAAATAAACCATCCGGATGTTTCCAGACGGTTAAAGAAAGTAAACAAAAGAGTATTTATAGGAAGAGACGGTCGCCGAGTGAAGAAATAAATTGACCGTTGCAGAAGTGAATGGAGAAATAAATTGAAAGTGATAGCAGTGAAATAAATAGCGCAGTGAATAGTGATATATCAACAGTAGTGTAAATAAATAAAATAATTCATAACCTAAGTTTAGTAATAATTTAATACTGTTTTTAAGTTATTTAATAGTTAGTGTAAATAAATAGCTTTTGTCGTTATCAGTCTGAGAAGTTAATTTTGTTAAACCTACAAACATTACAGTATCTATAACGCTTTCTGATGCGTCTACAATACAGACCTTTGGGTAAAAAATTTACCATTTAACCAAGCAAAATAATTGTACTTTATTTGCTTATGCATATTTAAATTAAAAATATAACAAAATGAACACTATGAACACTAATTACATAAGTATATCCGCATAATTTAAGGAATAATCATACGTATTTTTCAGGAAAATCCTTATTCATGGTTTATGTCGATTATGCCAGTAAATTCCAGTTATGCAATTACTTCTAATTACTCCCGCTATTATAATTAATCGTATTTGTTTAATTAGAATACCGAAGTAATTTTACATTTGTTTAAAAAATAATAATACATATATTACAACTCACACAATTATTAAAATGATAATCAACAATTAATTATCGTTGCTAGCAGTTCTCAAGTTAATAAAACTAGTTTGTACACATGAAACAATAATGCTTTACGCGATATTTGGATATTTTTTAATTGTTTTTGTAATAAAATCTATACTTTTAGCACTGTAAGGACTTATTGTCAGAGGCAATTGCTTCTGTCCTTTCTTTAGACATTGGCAAACAATAGACCACGTAAAATAAAACCTTATAACTTCTCTTTTCACTGCTAATCAAAACTTTTCCTTATATTAAGTATGTCATTGTTGTTCTAATACATCATTTCGTTTTCTTATGATATTTCGTAATTGTCCCCTTGACTTCTGAATTTCTTTCCGCAGTGGATTAATTTGTTGTTATCCCTAATTACTTTAGAGGTTTTTTTATTACTTATGAATATTTTGTGGTTCTTTCTGATTTTATTATGTATGTCTTTAGATTTCAGATTATTAACCTGCATGCTTACACAATCAGCATGCATGGGCGCTTGCTTTGCTACAATTATATAAATAGTTCCTACTAAAGGATATGAAAACTACCAAATTATCGGCTAGCTAAAAATGAACAACCTTCAGTGATATGGTCAATTGTTTCGTGATATGTGTTATATGCTCGGTATGTGTCCTATGAAATTGTCGAATTTTGAATAATATATTTTTTCATAATTCTTAGCTTTTATTATTTTGTCCTGAATCGCTATCATGAAGCCCTCAGTTTGTGAGAGTATATTTCCTTTCTTTAACCACATATTAGAAGCTTTTTTATCTATCTACGTATATGTTCCTGCTGTTGTTGCTTCGGGTATTTTCTATAAAGCGCTTTTGGTTTCCACATTTCACCTTTGAATTTTTCGTTCATAATTTTGTCTTCTAGATTAAAATATGCATCATTAAGGTATAGTGATGTACCAAAGGTTTAAATAGCGCAGATTGACGTGGATGGTGGGGCGGCGGAAAAGAAAAGGTTAGAAGCGTTTGAAATGTGGTGTTATTACGAGCGAATGATGGGGATACCGTGGATGTATGAGAAGGTATCAGAAAGAGTAGAACAAACAGCACTACGGAAGTTAATAAGCAATGGGCGCGATAGGTTAGTAGGACATCTTCTCAAGAATGAATGACTAATTAGAGAGATATCGGAAGCAGAAACAAAAAATTAACAGGAATACAGGTAGACCCAGATTATATTACTTTCATAAATAGTTAAGGATACGGGATGTTCTAGGTTTAGTAAATCTTTCGAAAAGAAAAAGTTAGGAACCATTTAGATGTGATGTTTAGAATAATATGAATGGTATTGTGCGGAAAAGGTTTCAAATGAGAAGATATTAAAATGAGTAGCAGAACGTTATGTTACTTAATAAGAAATAGGAAGGATAACTTGGTAGTAGAACACATTCTTAAACGTAAAGGACTAATTAGTGACATATTATAGGGTTGTTCGGAAAGTCATTTCGTTTTTTCCCGACAGAGGATTTAATTGTATTCTTTTGCAACCAACTTTTTATATGCTTTGAGAGCTCATATAGCAAGGCTTGTGTGTGAAAAATTCCAATTAATTCTACGCAGTAGTTTTTGGTTGGTGCCCTTTTAAATATGGAGAGCGATAAGCAGCATTTTCGACATATCTTACTGTTTTACTACAGAAAGGGTAAAAATGCTGTTCAAGCCAGAAAGAAATTGACTGATGTGTATGGAGAAGGTGTGTTGACAGTACGCCAGTGCCAGAACTGGTTCGCTAAATTTCGATCCGGCAATTTTGATGTCGAAGATGCACCACGTTCGGGAAGGCCGGTTGAAGCTGATAAAGACGCGATAAAGGCATTAGTTGATGTGAACCGGCGAATAACAACACGTGAGATCGGATTGAGGTTAAATTTATCAAATTCAACAGTTTATGACCACTTGAAAGGCCTGGGATTATCCTCGAAGCTCGATGTATGGGTTCCCCATGTTCTCACAGAGAGAAATCTGTGTCGCCGCATTGACGTCTGCGATTCGCTTCTCAAACGTCACGAAAATGATCCGTTTTTGAAGCGCATCATCACTGGGGACGAAAAATGGGTTGTATACAACAACGTCAAACGCAAGAGGTCATGGAGCAAAAAAGATGAACCGGCTCAAACCATTTCCAAAGCCGATATTCACCAAAAAAAGGTGATGCTGTCTGTTTGGTGGGATTTTAAAGGAATCGTTTTTTTTGAGCTTTTACCGGATAACACAACGATTAATTCGGAAGTCTACTGTCATCAGCTGGACAAACTGAATGATGCACTTCAACAGAAAAGGTCAGAACTAATCAACAGGAAAGGTGTAGTGTTTCACCAAGACAACGCGAGACCTCACACAAGTTTGGTCACTCGCCAAAAGCTTTTACAGCTTGAATGGGATACAATGCTACACCCACCATATTCTCCAGACCTGGCACCATCGGATTATTATTTGTTCCGGTCACTCCAAAATTTTTTAGACGGTAAAACCTTCACCTCAAATGAGGAGGTCAAAAACCTCCTCGATCAGTTTTTTGCCAGCAAAGACCAAAAATTTTATGAGCGTGGAATTATGCTACTACCAGAAAGATGGCAAAAGGTGTTGGACCAGAACGGTCAATATATAATTTAATAAAGTATTTGTTTATTATACGAAAACTGTCTTTCATTTCCACAAAAAAAAACGAAATGACTTTCCGAACAACCCTATAGAAACAGAAACAGGAGTTAAAAAGGTAGTCAATTGTTAATAGAGATGTAGATTGCTCTAGCTTTCGAGATTTGGAAAAATTTGCAAAGTTAGGAAGAAGTGGTGTCAAAGGTGCAGCTGGGTAATGGGGCTTGAACAGATGAAGGGGGGATTTAAAGGAAACAGAGCATATGCGGAACGAGCGGGGCGAAGCCCTGACTGACGATCACAGCTGTCAGAGATGGCTAGCGATGACAGCTGTCAAATATGGCTGACAATGACAGCTGTCAAAGATGGTCGGCGATGACAGATGTCAAAAATGGCTGACGGCCGTGACGTCAGAGTAGGAATGGAGGGGGTAAAAGTACACAGAAAGGGTGAATATGAATCTTTAAAAGAAAATACATAGAATTTTGAGGCCGAACTGTCATCTACTGTTAGGGATGGGGACCTTATGATGATCATGATTAAGTTTTACACCTTGTTTGAGATTCCGAAAAAAAAATTTGCCGTACTATTTTAAGTTTGTTATGACAAGCTTTACTAAATAATTTATTAGATAGCGCAATAGCAAGGACTTCAGAAAAGGGCGTAATAGATGGTCACCGGTCATACCCAATTAAAACGTATCCAGCAGTTTCCATAATTAGCATACGTAATCATTACTGCTGATAATGAGCTTGAACTTTTTCTTTAAACATTTTATTTTGTTTATATACAAACCTACTTATTCTACTAAAGTAACTACTAATTATACAATAAATCATTTAAAGTGGAGCTGTGTTTAAGTAAAAATTTTAATTTCCTTTTTAGTCATACCTAATTAAAGGCGGTTTGAAATTTACATATTTGTTTTTTAGAATTTAAATGACCTGCATAAGCTTCTTTCCGTATAATAGATTATGTTAGTACTTCATCAGTAACTAAGTCGCTAACCTTGAAGAAAATTCTGTCATTGGTTAAGAGTTGTACCAAAGTTTTAACTTACGTTTCTACTTACCGTATTTTCAGTAAATAACGTTTTCGGCCAAAGATTCGAATCAAAACTATCACAAATTTAACAGATTGGTCACTTTTATGAATATAAGTTCCTTTTTTACGTTAGTAAAACATCGCATTTGCTTTAAAACTGACCCGCACAAGTGTGAAGAGTTACTTGTTCTACATTAACCTTGCATTGTTCCAGATCTTAAAACTGGCGTATTACCGACTACTTTCACGCAGCGGAATAACACTAACGCACATATCCATATAAACGATATGAACTTTTATTCTGTGCATAGGTTAGATATGTAGTCTATTAATGCTAGTTGAATCTAAAATCCTCAACAATAATTTTATATAGATAGATGTACGAGGTCTGTTCAAAAAGCATAGCGAATTTTGCATTTCCGCGGGTTACGTATATTCGATTTTCGATTTCTTTGTAGCATGTTGGTACTCATGTCTCTTATATCGACAAGTTCGGCCATGTTGAATGTTAACTTAATTTTTAAAAGCTGCATTGCTTGCATGTGTTTTGACTCGTCTTTGATTTTTGCCTATTCCGGAAAATGGATCAAAGAATCTATATCAAATTTTGTGTGAAAAACAAAATTAAGTGCACGGCACATTCCGAATGTTGACTGTTGCATATGGTGAAGCTACCTTGGACCGAAGCAACGTTTAATGATGGTACAAAATGTTCTCAGAGGGGAGAGAAAATGTAAACGACGAAGAGCTTGCCGGACGCCCTAGCAAGTCGACAACAGACAAAAACATTGATGAAGTGAACAAAATAGTATTGGCCAATCGTCGAATCACAGTTAGAGAAGTTGCTGAGGACCAAAATGCATCAATTGGCTCCTGCCATTCGATTTTTACAAATGATTTGGGTTTGAGATGTGTCGCCGCGAAATTCATACCAGAATTCCTCAATTTCGACTCTGTCCGCGACGATCCAAATTTGCTTCAGAGGATCATAACTAGTGACGAATCATGGGCTTACGGTTATGACGTAGAAACCAAATCTCTATCATCCGAATGAAGCTGCCGCACCGAAAAAGTTAGGTCGGATGTGAAAGTTTTGCTTTAAGTTTCCTTCGATTGCAGGGACGTGGTGCATCGTGAGTTCTTGCCACAGGGTAGAACGGTCAATAAGGAACAAAATAATTTGAAGTGGTCTGTATTGTGTCGAAACTGCCAGACGCGGATCGCAATTTCGATCTTTTTGGATCTCCTTAGCGCGTCGCAGGCAGCTCCGACAAAACACAGACCTACTTTTACCTGCTGTCTTAACAGCGCGTTTTAGAAAATACGACAAATGGCGCTGTAAACGCCATCTGTAGTACAGTTCTACATTTTAGGATTACGTATGCTTCAGCAAGGTCAATTTAAATATATGGATATCTACTTGCTGAAACGAATCCAGGCGTAGCTCACCTCAACGTGGTAGGCACGTTATCATAATCGAATAAAATAAAATACAGCGCCATTTGTCGTATTTTCTAAAATGCGTTGTTAAGACAGCACGTAAAAGATGGTCTGTGTTCTGTCGGAGCTGCCTGCAACGCGCTGATGAGATCCAAAAAGATCGAAATCGCGATCCGCGTCTGGCAGTTTCGACAGAATACAGACCACTTCGAGTTATTTTATTCGATTATGGTAATGTGCCTACCACGTTGACGTGAGCTATGCCGGGATTCGTTTCAGAAAGTAGATATCCATATATTTAAATAGACCTTGCTGAAGCATACGTAATCCTAAAATGTAGCACTGTACTACAGATGGCGTTTACAGCGCCATTTGCGCGAAACCATCTGCCAGGATTTGTGGAAGAACAAAAACGCCTTGCACCATGATAACGCCCCTTCTCACGCATCGTTGCTTGTGGGAGAGATTTTGTTCAAAAACAACACACTAATAATGCTGCAGTCACCGTATTCCCCAGATTTGCCCCCCCCCCCGCCTTGTGACTTGTTCCGCAATGAAAAGCCTCACGAATGGACGACGTTACGCTCCGATTGAGGAGATAAACACGGCTTCGGAGGAGGAGCTATACAAGATCACAAAAAATTATTTTTGAAGTGCTTCGGCGATTGGAAAAAGCATTGGCATAAGTGTATAATATTTGGTGGAGATTACTTTGAAGGGGATAAAATAGATATTTATGAATAAATAATTAAATTTTTGAGAAAAAACAAAAATCTCGATACTTTTTGAGTAGACCTGGTACGTATATTAAATATGTTTATGATACAAGCACAAAGCTGTTTGATTGCCATGATTGTTGCTGTAATCCGCAGCGGTTTCTCTTTCGTTATTACATTAGACACTTAATTATACACTTACTTTTTACCTATGTTTAGAATCATTATTTTAATTGAAAAATAATAGCAGATTATGTTCTAGAATTTAGTATTGGATCAAATTAACACACGTATTCAGAGTAACGGCGCGTGGACATTGATAAGTGTTCTATTCGATTCTGGAAAACTAATGTTAAGCTCAATTCATTATACGTTATGCCACAGCAAAATTTAAGCTGTCCTAAGATCTTTGGAGTTATCCATAAATTATGCATACTGTTTTATTTATTTTGCGCTGCCGCGCCACTTCTTTCTCCTATGAGGGAGCACACGAATTTTTGGAAGGATTGTAAGTGCAAATAATTTACCTCAGTGATGAATAACACGAATAACTGCACTTAGTAATATTTATTTACATATATACAGTTAATACATATATTGAAGACCCTGAACTTGATGATTACACTGATGCTACTAATTGTTGTCTGTTGTTGTCTTAATTGTTCTTATTTGATGTCTCTATTTTGATGTCTCATTATGAGTGTGTCAGCCTATTTATAACATAATCTCCACCCTGATAGAGGAAGGGGTGAAAGTGCTAACCAACTGGTTTCTAATATTATTTAAGTACCTTGAAGATAAGGTATCTTAAAGATATTGTTACCTGCAAAGTTCGATACCCTAAAATTACACCTAAACCACTTACATATAATATTTGTAAAAACCAACAAAATTGAATATTTGAATTTCCAACTTAATGTTTCAAGAAAACGGCAGGTAAATGTACCCTGGTCTGAACACATACTACACTATTCGCTGCTTCCGAATTTGATTTCCCTCATTTATGCGTTTGCTTTAACGTATATTAGTCGGAGGTTTTTATCATCATCATAAGGTGGACAGTCCTAAGACTGGTTAGAGGGGCTCCTCCACTCTTTATTATCCTGAGTTAATCGACTCATTTCTTCTAAACTAGAACATCCTTAACTATTTGCGAACAGTAATCTAATTTAGATCGCCCTCTACTCCTCTTAACCCCTGTTCATGCCTAAGAAGGTGTTCTATCAACCTATCTCGCCTATTTCTTATCACTTTGCATAGAATTTTCTATTCTATTCTTTCCATCTCTTCATTTCTAACCTTTTCTATCCACGGTATCCTCATCATTCACTTGTAACACCACATTTCGAACACTTCTAACCTTTTCTTTTTTGTGGTGCCCACGGCCCATGTTTCACACAAATACAGCACTGCGCTACAAACATACACCTTTGACAATCTTTTTCGAATTTCTAAATTAAGTGTTCACGAGCATAGAGGCGCGATACTTTACGGGTGCAAAACATGGACGGTGGGCGCGGCGGAAAAGAAAAGGTTAGCAGCGTTCAAAATGTGGTGTTACAGGCGAATGATGAGGATACCGTGGATAGTTAAGGTTAAAAATGAAGAGGTATTAGAAAGAATAGGAGAACAGAGGATTCTATGGAAGTCAATAAGAAATAGGTGAGTTAGATTGGTAGGACACCTTCTCAGGCAGGTCTAGTCAGAGACATATTGGAGGCAGAAACAGGAGTCAAGAGGAGTAGAAGTAGATCTAGATTGAATTACCGTTCGCAAATAGTTAAGGATGTGGGATGTCCTAGTTTCAGGGAAATGCGAAGATTAGCTCAGGATAGGATTGAATGTAGGTACATGTCCAACCAGTTTTAGGACTAACGATCTTATGATGATGATGATGATTTAAGTTTGGAGAGAGAACATACGGTCCGAGCAGTTGTTCGCTATTTTTAAGTGCACTAAAATGTTTTACTACGTTTTTGCCAAAGACGATTGAAATTATCTAGTTAAAGCAAGTTAACAATTTTACATAAGCTTATATCATGTTTTATAATGAAATTTATTAAGACGTTTCGTCAAAGAAAGGTACGATCCAATTTCATCCTTAGGTGATCTTCCCTGTAAAAAAATGTAATTCTTGACCAAAGTTATACCTCTGTGTCAATTTTGGTTACGGTTTATAAAAATTTTGAGGAATCATTACCGAAAACCGAAAAAAATATGTCACCTTTGATACCCTATATCTTTTTCCATAGCAACATTTTATAATAACCTGTATATAAAATAACTAAAGGATAACGTATGCTAAGGCTGCGTATAGAATATAGATAGATTGTATGAACTCATGTAAGCATAGTTGATTATACAGTTTGCATATATTCAAAGAACTAAGAACCAATTTAAACCAATTAAGACAAAAAAATATTATTAGAAAATTTTTGTGTTCTTCAGCTCGTATGGACAAATCACTGTTTCCCCCACCAATAAAGCACGAGTTGTGAAAGAACTGCCTGTCACCTTTGTAAAGGTCTACTTTAGTTTTTAGTATAGTTCAAAAGTGAATTGTTAACAATTTTATTCATATTGAACTAATATCTTTATAATCAAAAATAAATCTTCTTTATTCACAAAATAAATTACTTTTTTAGTTAGTAACAGTTCTATAAAATAGATTTTCTTTTTAGGGTTCTATAGATGCCCAAAGACAACGGGATCCCATTAGGTACCATTTCTATAGGTTCGTTCATCACAAGGCTCAGTTAAGGTAAGAAATACTCACTTAAACATTCTAACAGATTATTTATTAATGTTAGTTTGGTATTGGCATATAAAGAATAATCGAATTTTTTAATACCATGTAGACTATTCAAGTCTATGGATACTTTAAAAATTTCCATTTTTGTTCTGCATATATTTCAAAAACGGGTAAACGTGAAGCCTGATTTTGTTTAAATCTATGCTCTTAAATTTAAAAACAACTCAATCTGGAAATTTCTATCGTATGACAAACAAATTTTGGTGGAAAACCATTAAGGCGTACCTGGCGTTTTAGTCTTCATCTTGTTCGTCAGGTTTTGGTTTTAGTTTTGGACTTGTTCGTTCGGTCTTGATTTTAGTCTTGATACAAGACTATAAGACCAAGATCAATTTAACCTAGACAAAAATTTTTAGTCTCTCAAAGTCTTTGACTTTGAGAGTGTCTCTAACAGTCTCTCAGTTATTGCCTAGGTGTTTTTATAAATCTCTCACAGTCTCTGTATGAGAGACTTGAACGATAAAATTGTTAATACAGAGATTCGAGTCTCTCACAGAGAGACTGAATTAATGAAACTGAAAAAATGAAATACTCGAGAATCTCTTAGAAAGACTGGGATCTCTGAAATATGTTGAACTCAGAAAATTTAAACATGTCTATCGAGACACCATATTGGGAGATTCGAGTCTCTCGTTCAGAGACTGGATACGAAATGAGGATCTCTCTATGAGCGACTCTAGTCTCTCGTTCAGAGATTCGAGTCTCTCGTTCAGAGACTGGATACGAAATGAGGATCTCTCTATAAGCGACTCGAGTCTCTCGTTCAGAGACGCTAAACAGTTTTTTTGACAGTCTCTCGACAGTCTTTCTCAGCGGCACCAGAGAGACTCGTTGAGAGACGGAGACTCGAGTCTCGCTTTCAGAGACTCTGAGAGACTGAACATTTTTATCTCGGGTAGTCATCAGTACCTAATAGGTTTATTATTTTAAATGATTACCCGATAATAAATATTGCGGTATATTACCAGAAAGAGTTAATAGATAATATAACTTTTTGCTCCGTTTTAAGTATTATTTCGTAATAAGACGATAAATCATCTCTTTTGCTCATGTGTTACATTGTGAGCAGTAGGTACTGCTCTGACGTATGTTATTTTCCCATTAAAAACTTGCGTTAGGAGCGGTATGTAAGTGATAAAAAACGCATTTAATAAGCGTAAAGGAATAAAAGACTTTTTACATTTCAAATGTATCCTTGAAAATTATAATACTAAAGTTTTAAGAAGTATTAAAAAACACTTTATTCTTTTACGGTTATGTAACAGGATAATCAGTATAGTTAAATTCAATCTTATTGTGCGTGTCCAAAGGTGACTAACTATACAGGGTGAGTCATAATTATTCGGACATAGAACAAGTGGACCAAAATATGAAAATTGGACCAACCATGCCATTAATAAAATGTTGGTGTGGAAAAAGATACAGGGTGTCAAAAGTGACTTATTTTCGTTTTTTTTTTAATTTGAACTAAAAAGCCGAAAGAAAATGTTCCTATTGGTCGAAAAAGAAAAATTCTCGATACAGTTACTATGCGTACTTTACCTTTGTGATTTCCCCTTTTTTAATTGACCTTCATGCCTGAGAAGGTGTCCTACCAACCTACCTCGCCTATTTTTTATTGACTTCCATAAAGTCCTGTGTTCTCCAATTTTTTCTAATACCTCTTCATTTCTAACGTTTTCTACCCACGTTATCCTCATCATCCGCCTATAACACCATATTTCGAAGGCTTCTAACCTTTTCTTTTCCGCCGCGCCCACTGTCCATATTTCGCACCCGTATAGCGCCGCGCTCCAAACATACACCATTAACAACTATTTTCGAATTTCTAAATTAACCGTTCGCGAGCATAGAAGTGACTTCTTTTTATTAAAGGCGACACGACCCTGCGCTATCCTCTGCTTTATATCCCTACTACTCCTTCCGTCCTGACTTATCTGACTTCCTAGATATCTAAAATCAGCCACTTCTTTTAATTTTTCGTCTCCTATCTTTATATTCGCTCTTTCCCTACTTCTTCTTCCCTTGCATATCAGTATTTTAGTTTTACTTTTATTTATTTTCATATAGAACTGATCTGTCAGTACCGCCAGTGGCGGATTATCCATAAGGCAAAGTAGGCATATGCCTAGGGGCGCAAGATTAAAAAGGGGCGCTCGCGGAAGTTTTTAAACCTAAAAAGGAAGTACCTAATAAATAAAAAGTATTTTGCAAAATATATGACCGCCAGAGGGGCGCCTATGGGGTGCTAGCCTAGAGCGCTCTCGACATTTAATCCGCCTCTGAGTACCGCTTCCATTTTATTTAAAGCTATCTCTAGATCCTCCTTGCTAGATGCTAATACTGCTATAATCACATTTATACAGAAATTAATTAATTAAAATGGAATACTGATTATTTATCTTATTAATTGATCGACATTTAAATATCTGGGTTTATTCACCTGCATTCGTGTCTACGATTGAAAAGCTGTTCTAGTTAAAATGATATACTTAAGTAAGAAGAACTGAAGATGATAAAGAGTTATCTAGGTAGAAACTGTGCCACTTTCTCAGTTGAATGGTCAGTACGAGTTTTAATTTTTACGTGCGGTTAGAAAGTTTGATTCCTTGGTAAAATTACCATTCTAGAAAATGCTTACATTAGTTGTCATTCGTTAAACAACACTTACTTTTAATTGATTCTTTTTTTAGAAAAGATTAATAATTTCTTAATAAAAATGAATATAATAACCTAGTAAAAGCTATACAAAAATACTTCAACGCTATTCTCTAAATAAAAAACATGTAACTTTTGAACAATGTGTAGTTAGATTTATTGATCTTATAGGCTAAAAAATTGAATACATTCACATGATTTTAGTGATTTTAAATTATAATAGAGCTTCACAAAGTATCAAAGATTTCTATCAATTATATTATGATTTTTGTTGACATTTCTTCCCCAACAATTGTATAAAGTGAGAAATCAAGGTACAATGGGGCAATCTTATAACCTTGGACTTGCATATTTTATAACTTATAAACCTAACCCTGAAGATGCCTCAAAATTAAAGCGAAACGTAGGTTGTTGGTCTCGTAAAAATAAAAACCTTTCCCACATTGTTGCTTGATTACTTTCATAAAAATTTGTATCGAGTTCGTATTTTTTGCACCTATTCTTTAAACTTAACCGAGAGAATTATTAAATGCTGTACAAAAGTTTTTGTATCCACAATTGTCTTTCGAAAAGTGATATGCACTCAAACATTTTTGACATAACACATTTATATTAACACACAAGCTTATATGTAGGCAACCGAATGAAACGAAGTGTAATTTGTGGTACAGGGTTTAGGCGTTCGAAGATTGTCATTAAAATTGTATTTTAACTTCTTTTGAATTATTTTGTAATGATGGACTTACGAATATGAAACTACTTTCTTATTTTTTTTGTAGATATAAGTTATTAAGTAGAGGGTTACAAAAAAGTAAAAGTAAAAAATTCCTATAATCATCATATAATTTTTTTTCTAAACGCAGACATGTAATACCATAAATGCGAATGTTTAGTTGCTTGTTTGTTTATTTGATACCATTTCACACTTCAACTATTCAACCGACCATCATGAAATCTTGTACACACATTGTGAGGGGTACATAAAAGGACGTAGAATACTTTTTATTCAGAAAAGGAAATACTCTTCCCGAGGGAGAAACAAAGTAAGTTTTATGTGGTTGTCGTATTGACGTATTTAGAACATCAACCCGAACGAAACCGCAGGGTAGAATATAGATATCATGAAACTTTGTACACATATTGTTAGGGGCAAGAAAAGGACACAGAGTAACTTTCATTTAGAAAAAAAAATACTGTTCCCAAACAGAAGCGAATTATCCGTAAGGCAAACCAGAGACATGCCTAGAGCGCAAATTTACAAAGGAGCATGCGCGGAAAATTTTTGAAAAATAAAAAAGTAATTGTCAGTAAGTACCCATGCAATATAAATATATTCTTTTTTAGTGTCTTTTGGTGTTAAATTATTTAAATACCAAGAAAACACTAACAATAACGAATAACAATTTATATACAACAAGAACAAAACGAAAACACAAGTAACAAAAAGGCACAAGGAGTGAAACAAACAAACGAGAACAAAGTGACAAAAAGAACAAGATAATGCAACAATAACAATAACAAAGACAACAAAAATGAAAACAATACAGATAAAAGCAGAAACACTTACAAATGGTAGTAGAGGCGGTAGACGAGAGACTGTCTTGAGATATGAAATTTGGGAGTATTTATAGGATAGGATTGTTAGTAATTTTGATAGAATGTTCTAGAAGGAAAAGTAGTGAGAGAGAGGGTGAAGACACTAGTTTGTAGGAATACGTAGAATTAAGCAGTATAGAGTTCAAGAGAAAGCAATTACGGGTAAAACCAGATATTAGTATGGGAGCGCATGCAGGTATGGTTGAAGTTGGAATTCTGGGTAAAAGTGATTGAGAGAACAATAGAGTTTAAATTGAAAGAAAACCAAAGTATTTACAAGATAAGAAATTGAAATGAAATAATATTTGAAATGAAATTTGGAATAATGAAAAACTATCCTTAAGAAATATTTACAAAAAAAGTCGTTTCTCACTTTCTGTTGGTGCACAGTTCTTGCAGTTTGGGAAGTGGCTTCCTCCTGCTGAAACTAAGTAAGTAGCAGCATGTTCTTGAAGCCTGGATTTAAAATAACTTGATATCATTTGTCGATATGCATCACCAGTAACTCCTGTTGTTGCATCTCTCAAATTTAAAAAAACACAGCCCGAATTATTGGCTGACAGAGCACACCACACTGTCACTTTTGGGCTTTACAGTGGTGTTTGATGTTTTTGCCTGGAATTGATAGGTGCCCTGAAGCGACAATTCTGGTTACTTATTCACATATCAATTCAAATGGAAATCTGCTTCATCACTTCAAAACACACTATTCAAAATCCCTCAATAACAGTCTGACAAAAGCTTTTTCGTAGATTGTGACCATTTTTCGTTACTATCTACACTATCTGGATTTTATAGGGATGAAATTTCAGATCACGCTTCAAAATTCGCTCTAAGTATTGATAGTCGAGAATTGCGATGAACACTAGCTGCAACTTCATTTACTGTTTCGTCAGTTCTGCTCGGACCCGAACGTGGCTGATTTATGGAGGAACCTGTAGCTCGAAACTTCTGCATCCATTTAAGAATCAATTTTTTACGTGGCCAACACGTAAACGTCTGATATTGTAGTGAATGGGAACAAAACTACTGCCGAGCTGTAACGTATGATTCTCCTCCCTTGAAAAACGCTTCGATAGCGTTTTTGAAACATAGCGTTGGTTATTCGGTTGCACCCCCAATAGAATACTTCGCTAGGGGCCTGATCATCATCCGTGTATACCACTAGTATGTACTATAGTTATAATTTTTAATCTATGGACGGTAGGGTGGCGTTGATGAGGTGTTTGCCTAGGACGCTTTCTACGTTTAATCCGCTTCTGTTCCCGAAGGATAGAAAAATTAATTTTATGTGGTAGTCCTTGATCCTTTGCATGTATTTAGGACATCAACGCGAGCGAAGCCACGGGTAGAACCCATCACGAAATTTTGTACAGACATTGTCAGGGTAACAGAAAAGGACATAGAGTTCCTTTTCTTATCCGGAAAAAAAGACCTTTCCTGAGGGATATAAAAAATTAGTTTTATGTGATCGCCGATGCTCCTTGACACCTAAGGACATCAATGCGAGCGAAGCCGCGGGTACAACTTAGTTTTACTGTAATTCTAACTTTTGTTTGTCATTAGGCATATAAAATAAAAATTAATGGATTTATTCAATTGTTCATGAAGCAAGAGCAAACTGTTCGAATTTACCGTTTATCCTCTTTTTGTATCTCCTCGTTTCGTCCCTTAATTAAATATTACCTTTTTTTAACAATTTTATTGTCGTTTCGTACCCTACAGTCGGTACACATCGGTCCTAATGAGTTAGAAGTTTGAATAGTACTTGTTTTGATACTAGTACTAGTGTAACTGCAGTATTTTACGTAATTTATTACACTTTCGCATGTTTGTTCAAATATTTTATAAATTATCAGTTTATAATTACACAAAATATTGTGCATTTTCGTTTGCATGCATCTATTTACATTTATAAGAAGCGATAGCGTTTTGGCACATCACGTTGTTCTCTTTTTCAAAAACGATTAGACGATTTGTGATGTATTGTTTATTTAGATAACTACTGTACATGCACCCGCATGTGGCTTTTCATCTCACTTGGCAAAAATTGTTTTAAACATTCACGTATTAATAGACGCTTCTATTATCAGAGCCGGCATAAACGGGCCAGCGTGATGCTGATCGATTTGCTTCGTTAAGTGATTGTAAACTACGAAAAAGTCAAAAATGCTCGCACTTAACGGGGGACACATAAAATTTTAAAATAGCAATAACACGCTGTAAGAATATTGTTAGATACGCGGGGCATTGCTCCACCCAAGCACTCGGCACTTGGTAGCGCTCCTAAAAAAATGATTAGTGAACTTAAAGTGCATCCAGGAGATCAACGAAATCGCCAGTGGTTTCAAATTGTTGCTATTTTAATAGGTAAGTAATAATTCACTCGTTTTATTTGTTGTATCTATAATTGAGGGTTTGGGTTGAGGTACGAAGTTTTATTTGTAAAATAAGTACATACATACGTACGAACCTGTACCACTGTGTTACGTATACGACTAGTTGCGATTCCTTTATAAATAGAAAAAGGTTATTTTAAATTAGTATATACAGTGTAAATGAAATTTGTCCATGCAAGAATGAGTAAAACATATGATTTTAAATAAATAGCTGTTATTTATTAGATACAGGTCTGGTGTTGTAGGTGAAGTAAAAAAGGTCCGTAACTTCGTAATAAAGGTATATTTTTTCCTGTCTAGACTAGGTCAGAAACTTAACAAAAGTACAATAAATCGCGTTCAGAGAAAGATTACAAAAAGGTGTTCATGTGCAAAACCCATAAGCTATAAAGTCATTTTACTAATTGTATAATATTATTAAATATATATATACCTCTGATGACTTACTGTTTACTATTTCTGTTCAAAATTTCAAAACAATTCTGCACTCTTGTTTAAATAATAAAATTTAAAGTTTATAAAAATCGACTTTGCCTATATGAGCTAAATATGGGACTTATCCTCTAATTTTCTGGGATATTTTATTAACACTTAAAGATCTTCCTTGAGACATGGCTGATGCAGTACAAGAAGAATTATCAATATCGGTCCACACTCGGTGAAGAAATCGCGTAAGCGTAAAATATACAAAAAGAAATACAGTCAAATTGAGGACTTTTGTTGAAGTCAGTTGAATATATGTTTTTGTACATGCATTAGAGTAGTGAAATAGATTAAGCCAAGCCATAAATATGTGCTGTGTTTGAATTAGAAGATAAGATTTGAAAAAAGGTAACTGCTAGAGGCTAGACTGCTACTGTGTTGTTTAAATTATCTTCTTCGATAATAAAATGCCTAGGTTTTGTTTCACATTTTTAGAGGAGACACATATATAATTAATATGAGGCACTGAGAATTTTCACAGTTGACATTAATTTTCGTGTTTAATAAGTACAATCAAATATTTGCTTATAATTTGATTCGAATATCCAAATTATTTGATTTTTGAATATTTCTAAATATTGAAGTATATATTTAAATAATGAAACATTCAATAAATCAAATATTTAAATATGTCAGATACTTGAATATCTAAATTTTGATGTATGATGATTTACATTCGCAATATTATCCAGATATTCATTGTTTCGAACTTTCAAATATTTGTTTATTTGACTACATTTGAGTTTTTAAATTTCAAATAATTTTTTGTGCATTTGTATTATACATAAGAATTCAAATATTTAGATATTCAAATAATTATAATACCATTCGTAGCCACTACATTCAAAATATGACTGTAAAGAAGTGGTTAAGTTGGAAAAAATTAATGCTTTATTTAACAACACTAAAATGCATTCATGTCTTGGCAATGTCGGTTAAAAAACACCTACTTATTTATAAAAATAAATAAATCTTTATTTACCGAGTTATAAGCCATTAAATATTCGAATATATAATAAAAAATGTATATGTCATTAAGTACATATCACGTAGGGAGCCCAAGGTTAAGGTTACTGCTACTGAACCTTTAATTGTTTTTTGTTTTATTTTTGAAAATGTAATTTATAAACGGAACACATTTATACAATTAGACGATCTCATATTTTATAGAAATTGGCAGCACATCGTCGACATCCTGTTATCAATCTATCATAAGAATTTGGAAATTCTGTCAAGGATAGTTGCAGGTTCACACTCAAGTATCTTGTGTAAAGGAATAGAAACTAGGGCTGATTGCACACGAAGGGTTAATCCGTCAACCGGCTATTTCACAGACCGGTAAAAGAACCGATGTTACAATGCACGCGACACCAAAGATTTAATTTCTGATTGGCTAGCAGTGCTGTACTGTAAGGTCCTATATAAAGCTTATCTATAGAGGTACACGTATCTAAAATTTTGTGGGCTTTGAAGAATGAAATGCGAAAACAAAACTACACTTGTGTATTTTGTGTATAAAGAAATGATAGATAAAAAAGCATTAACAAAAAAAATTATGGATCCCTTCATTGATATCAGAAACGAGTAATCACTAAAAACGCATTATACCAGTCCTCATCCTCATAAGGTCGTCAGTCCTAAAACTGATTGGACAAGTACCTCCACTCTTTCCTATCCTGAGCTAATCTTCGCATTTCCCTAAAACTAGAACAACCCGCATCCTTAACCATTTGCGAACAGTAATCTAATCTAGGTCTGCCTCTACTCCTCTTAATTTCTGTTTCTGCATCTAATATGTCTCTGCTAGACTTTCATACCTGAGAAGGCGTCCTTCCAACCTATCTCGCATATTCCTTATTGATTTCCATAGAGTCCTCTGTATACCTATTCTTTCTAATACCTCTTCATTTTTAACTTTCTTTATCCACGGTATCCTCATCTTTAGCCTGTAACGCCACATTTCGAACGCTTCTAACCTTTTCTTTTCCGCCTCGCCCACTGCCCATGTTTCGCACCCGTACAGCGCCGTTTTACAAACATACACCTTCAACAATGTTTTTTGAATTTATAAATAATCGTTCTCAAGCGTAGAAGTGACTTCTTTTTATTGAAGGCGACTCGACCCAGCGCTATCTTCTGCTTTATATCCCTACTACTCCTTCCGTTCTGACTTATCTGACTTCCTATATTCCTAAAATCAGCCACTTCTCTACTTTTTCTTCCCTTGCATACCAGTATTTTTGTATTACTTCTATTTATTTTCATACAATACTGCTTTGCCAATACTTCTCTTCCATTATATTTAAAGCTATCTCTATCTTCTCCTTGCCAGATGCTAATACTGTTATATCATCTGCAAATCTAAGCATACTAATCTTTTGTCCCTGTATATCTATCCCTACAGTTGTAGGTACTATGATTTTGATCGCGTCTTAGATGTGTAGATTATAAAATAACAGTGGCAGTGTGCATCCTTGTCTGACTCTAATATTTATTTCTCTACGTTGCAGCTCCAGCTCTATGTATACCGGCGAAATAGCCGGTCGGTAGATTCACCATTCGTGTGTATATATAAGGGGCATAATGCACTAATCTTACAATTAACCGAATATAACTATATTTTAGCTACCGCAATGCATTTTAAAATGGAGTAACCGTATAGTATCTGCCTCTACGAATTTTTTAACTTCGAATTGTATTTAAAGACACTGCCTTAAATAAACTATTTACCTAATGTATATAACCAATAGCAAATACTTCAATCTTAACCGAATACCTTAGCTAATGTAATGTAATTTAAACTGGACTAACCACATCCCAGCTTTATCAAGGGAACCAATTTATTGCATTGAATTATATTTAACTTCACTGTCTTAAATAAATACTTTAATGACTATAGGTAAGCATTTCACAATAATAATATTAAATTTTGTTGTGATTGTTTAGCCTGTTCTTTATTATAATGCTATATATATCTTTTGAAACTCATGATTTTGCATTTAAATTTAAAATAGGTTTTCCAATGTCAAGTTTAAAAATATACACATACACTAAGTGAATTATCAATTTGTTGAAAAATTGTTCAGAATAGTAGAAATACACGAAAAGTTTTAGGTAATAATAAATATATGTAACAGAAGAAATTCTTAAATGCCATATTTTCCGTTTATAATCAATAATTTCTAACAATTCAAAGTAACTAAGCAGTGAAGTTTTTTTATTATTAATTTCGCCTCGTTTTAATGATTTGTGGAGATAGATCATTCTTGTTAGTTAACGATAGATTATAAAAACATTACTTAACAAACACAATTCTGGACAAGGTAATATATAATCATAATGTAATAAATAACTGAAACCCATTCACCTTAATGATGCTCTAAAACGTAAGGCAAAGCATCGGTTTGACTATCTAATCATAACTAATATTATAAATAAACCTAATAAATTCTACTAATTTTACGGCAAGTTCAGTCATTTACAATCGGAAGTTGTAATTTTTGCGTTGTCGTACAAATTTTGTTTTCTCCGTGTTTATACCCATTTCACGCCTTAACTGCTCAACCAATCAAAAGAACGGAGGATACCTTTTATTCAGAACAATAGTACTGTTCCCGAAGGATAGAAAATTTTTTTTTTATCTCGCTAAAGAAGTTAAGATTAATCGATTATGATAACGTGCCTACCACGTTGAGGTTAGCTACGCCGGGATTCGTTTCAGAAGTAGATATCCATATATATAAATGGGCCTTGTTGGAGCATACGTAATCCTAAAATGTAGCATCGTACTACAGATGGCGTTTACTGCGCCATTTGTAGTATTTTCTAAAACGTGCTGTTAAGACAGCAGGTAAAAGTTGGTCTGTGTTTTGTGGGAGCTGTCTGCGACGCGCTGATGAGATCCAAAAAGATCGAAATCGCGATCCGCAAGAATACATCCACTTCAAATTATTTTATTCAATACGTATTTTCTTATGTAAGAAATGTGACGCCTTTATAGTTTTTATTTTAGAAAACCCATATATTTAGGTTATTATTTTTCCAGAAAATGATGATGTTTGGGAAAGAAACAAAAATAACGCTGAAGAAACTTATTGAAAGTTAAAGAAAACATTAATCATTTTTCATTTGGATCATCTTATAGAAGAATATACATATATTTTATTAGAAAATTTATAAGCTTTTTAATTTCCTGAAGAACGGAAATTTACATAATAAAGCCCATAAAAATGGTTCTTTCTCTCACATAATGGTGGTTATTTGACGAGGTCGCGTTTGCATTAAAAATAGTTTTCAAAAAAATTTACTACGTGCATGCAGCAGATAAAAATAACGAAGATTCGCCCGGAGTGTCCAATAACTATAAATATGTATGTACTGTAATATTATAACAGTGAGTGACAGCGAGTAACCCAAATTAGAAACAAACAATTGTTGATGTATACATGCATGTGCTGTCTGGAATGGCTACTACGCGATACAAACAAATGTGTTGAGGTCGTGGCTGTTGTCAGTTTTGCAAAATATACTTACATGTGGTTTTTATGTAATATGTGAGTAGGTTAACAAACATTTACAACCAGTATGTTGGCATTGACGTGGTCTACTATTGACAGTGACTGTCTAAAAAAAAATAAGAATTTTTAGATGTTTTGGTCTATTTCTTTCATTAGGAAGTAGGTGTCAGACTAACGACCTATAATAAGTTAAATAATATAAAACATCTACGTATGTCGCATGTAGGTACCTATAATTTCTGCTTAGATAGGGAGACCGGGGATGGTTGATTAGTTTTTTACTGAATAGATCATATTTTTTGTGTTTTAATGTATATAGACAAGAAAAGCATGTTAATTGATAGAAAATCTATTAACTTATTATAAATATGTACAGGTAAAAGTTGGTCT
>NW_020438968.1:104793-113798 GCF_000699045.2 Agrilus planipennis | reverse complement strand
GGATTGATAGAGAAGGATGACGTTTAAGAAAAGAACCCAACCAATCTTTACCAGCTAACAATTTTTCTCTCCAAGAATTAGGTATAACTTTGTTATTTTTTTGCGAACTCATTTTTGGGTCTCATATGGCGTCAAGTCAAAATAAATATCTGCTGCCTTCTTTAAATAACTGGCTAAAGCTTCCTCTTCTAGATTAGTAAAAATTTGTCTATTTTTTACATATCCCACTGTGTCTAGGGTTAATTCTGCTCTCATCAATTTCGGATTCTGTTCTGATTTTTCTTTTAGTTTGGCCACGTAACGATTTAAAAGTCCAATAAAAAGTTAATTTACGTGTTGTTTTCGACTACATATTTCATTGGGGTTGGTTGAATAATTATTCAACCAGCCCTGAAAAAAATTGGTCTTCCAACCCTAGACGCCATTTTTAATTTTGATCGCATGGCTAGCCTAAACACTGCCGTTGACTTGAAAAATAAGATATGAAATATGATAAATGTGCCCTCATTAAACGCTAGGACTAATAGAAAAATGATTTACATAAAACGAGTAGGCATCAGATCAAAAAATACAATATATTAAAATATTACTTATGTGATTGAAATATGAAAAACAGCTCACTGTTCGAAAACAACGCACGATCGCGATGTGGCGCTTTAGACAACTGAGCGGGACGCGAAATGAAATGCTTGGCTATGATCAGATGACATAGTTCATATATTGTCGACTAGTTTTCGGTAGTTAGTCTACCTACCCCTATAGTCAACCATCCCCGGTCTGAAACACCTACATTTCTCTCCTTCTATTTTTTATTAATATGAGAAATTTGTACGAAAGGACTGTCAATCGAACTATTTTACAAAAGCCCAGAACCTCATTCACACAGGAAATCGAAACAAAACCTTTTTTGTATCGATGCTGTATTTGTTAGACTTCGCCTCAAACCCATTCAAATACAAGTATATTTGGTAATATCAGGAAATGTATTTCAGAACAATTGAACAGTGTTTTTTTAGCGATTTATTTGGTGTTTTAACAAATTATATTATTTGTTGCAGCTTGCATATCATCCCTTAATTTTGGACTAAGTTTTGGTTGGACGTCCCCATCCATACCCAATTTACTTTCTTCAAATTCAACGATAAAAATATCATTCGAAGAATGTTCTTATTTTCCAATAATACAATCGCTGTGTCTTATGGGGACATGTCCAATTGTGGCGATCCTGGTAGAAATCCTGGGACGAAAAAGATGTGCTCTTTTGTTATCCGTTCCTTACCTTATATCTTGGATTTTGATAGCAACGGCTAACTCGACACTGATGCTTAACCTGTCTCGGCTTTTCGCTGGTATTGGAGATTCGAGTGTTTTTACTGTTTTGCCGATGTACGTGGGAGAGATTGCCGAACCGAACGTTAGAGGCCTTTGGGGAAATATGGTCGGAATTGGGGTATACCTTGGTCAATTCATCATAAACGTTATTGGTGCTTTCATGTCCATACCCCATACTGCAATTGTATGCGCCTTAGGGCCTACTCTTCATCTTATCCTCTTCTCATTCATGCCAGAATCTCCGTACTTTCTTCTAATGAAAGGAAGAGAAGAAGCTGCGAGGAAATCGTTGCAAACTTTACGGTAAAATCAATTGCGTGCGTTATCCTGTATTTGTCCTTTTGTAATTCAAATGGCAAATGGTACTAAATTTAAAAAAAATATAACGTGTAGTTATACAACACGCTACCGAAGTGAAACTTCTTTAAACACACAAACATACCGGGATAGGGGTTAAGGAATTGGTTTGATGATATTATTTGTACACACATTTGTAATGCTGATAGTAAATATACTGTAGAATGTCTTTATATACAACAATCACCACTTTTTTGTCATTAGACAATACAAACCGGCCCCCCGACCGGTACCTCCGCGACCGCTATGTCCCTGCATTTTAAATCTGTAATGTCTTCGATAATATTAATTTAAATTACATGCTGTAAAGGGCCATATTGATCTATATTAAATGCACAATGTATTTAAAAGTACTTAATTGGATAAGGATTAATGGTGTATTGCTTAAAATCGCTTCGTAAATAAGCCATTATTTCTTGTAAAAAGTAAAGGATAAAAAATTGTTATTGTGGGTTATCCCTAAGAGATAGAAATATACCATCGCGGACTTTTTTTTAGACCTTTTTAAGGTGTACAATACTGTAGTATATTATTTTGATCTATCTCGTACAGTTCAGCCAGCGTTTGCAATGTAAGCGCAAAAAAATGTGTTTATGTACGACATCACATTACAAACCTCTAAAATTATCAGTGTTTCTCTACTATATTATGCATGTATTATACATATAAACCTTCCTCTTGTTATCACTACTCTATCTATTAAAAAAAACCGCATTAAAATCCGTTGCGTAGTTTTAAAGATGTGAGCGTACACAGGGACAGACAGCGGGGGAAATGCGTTGCATGATTTCGTTACATAGCAACTCGCATGAAACGAACTTACCCTACCGTGCGTAAAGAAGTTTCACTTCAAAAAGTTATTTGATATGCAAGGCGTCCCATGAAGTGTTATCAAAATCGGTTCCAAGATAAGTCATACTGGCAGATAAGCAAACGGGGATTTTTAACATTTTCTATTTTGACCCAAACCCCCACCCTTCTCCCTCAACATTGATAAATCCCAACCCGCCACTGTCAAAAATTCTAATTTCCAATCTCAGAAATTGCAAGTTGCTTGAAAACGTGGGACTTTTGATAAATACTTATTCAATTATCTGAATGACCCGCAAGTTTTCCATATGCAATTAAAAGGTTATGTAGCACTTCCGGGATCGCCTGTATTGAATACCATCAAGAATTTATTTTCATCTCCACAATGTATAAAATATTTTTCAGGTGGAAGAAAGACGTAGATGAAGAATTCATAAAACTAGAGAGTGACGTTAAACGTCAAATATCTGAGAAAGGTACTCTAAGAGATTTATTTGTGAAATCTGTGAATAGAAGGGCACTCATAGTAGGATGTGGTCTGAGAGCTGCCCAGCAATTTTCCGGTATGCCTGCTTTTGGAGTCTACACCCAATACATGTTCGAGCAAAGCGGAAGCGTTTTCTCAAAAAGCACATCGTCTATTATTTATACTGGAGCTTTACTGTTGATAATGTCTTCAAACATGTTTTTAATGGATCGATATGGAAGAAGGCTTTCCATGATGTTATCGTCTATTGGTTGCGGCTTGACATTACTAGTTCTCGCCGCGTTTTGTTACGTGGCAGACAATGAACTAGTCGATGTTTCCAGCGTGAGATGGATACCGCTACTCGGTATGGTAATATGGCTACTATTTGCCGGAAGCGGTCTGGGACTCGTCCCAATTCTGATGCTGGGAGAACTGTTCTCCGCAAGTGTCAAAGGAAAAGCTATCAACGTCGTGTGTATATTTTTCGCCGCATCGTTTTTAACATCGACTAAAGTTTTCCAAACTCTAGCTAATAATTTTGGACTGTTTGCGCCATTTACCTTTTTCGGACTCTGTTGCGTAGTTATTTTGATATTTTCGTACACGTGTGTACCCGAAACTAAAGGAAAAACACTCGAAGAGATTCAGCAAATGTTAAGGAGGACCAAATAATGAATACCATGTGAAGTTGTAGTTACTATCTTTCTACCTAAAAGCATAAGGTTCTTGCAATAGTGCATTATGTGCCACGTGACATGAACAAGTCTATGAAATAAATGGCGTTTTTATAGGATGAATCCGGTGATGCCGAATTCCCTCCCGCAGATAGTTTTGGTTAAAATACAGATAGTCAAATTCCCTCCCGGGTATTAGCCGAGTTCCCTCCCGTTCATATCAACTCCGATAATTAAGTTAACGACCACTTACCGATTTTATTTATCGAAAATAAATATATATTTATAGTGCACTTCAGTACTTCAGTAAATTAAAGATAAAATAATTTCAGAAAGAAAACACACACATCAGTTATGAAATGTTTATTTATTTAATTTTAAAATGGTTTCCCACTACCTTAACAAATTCAATGTTTGAAAATTCGTGTGCGCCTAGCTTTTTGATGTAATCATCTAGAAAAGCCTTATTAGTTTTAGTTTGTCCTCTTAACTATTTTTTAAAATTATATGAAACACTTCGTATTTTAACAAAAATTTCACATTGAAAATCTAGTAAAACCTTAGCAAATTGATAAAAATGAGGATGAGCCGAATAAAAACATTTGCTAAATTTAGTATGAAATGACTCACAATTAATAAGCGGAAGGAGTAGAAACAAATATTTGACTAATAGAAGGGTAGTCTGATAAAATTATTATTATTATTGTTATTGTGTTGTCTATAATATATGAATAATATTAAGATTAATATGTGATGTGAGGCTGTATTTAAACAACTCTTTATGACTTTATAGTGGTAATTAGCACTCAAGGTCCGCCGCCGTTGGGAGGAAATTGATGTATAATTAGGAAGGAATTCGACATACCGAAAATTTTAACCCTAATTAAAAACAGGTATATGGGAGGGAACTAGGCATTATCCGATGAATCACAGTTTGCGGGTATGAATAAAAGAGATTTAACCCCCGTTTAGCAGTAACGTACAAGGAACATTGGGTTTAATTACCACAACAAAAGCAATTATTAAACTAAAATGATTTATTGTTACAGCGAGACAGAGAAACTTTATAACATGCCTTAGCCTTTCAAGCGTGCTCCTTAAGTCTTTCATTCTTTTTGACAAAACATTAACAGTATCATTTAATTGCCGATTAAGAAGAATGCATTTTCAAGGCTTTTTAGAAGTATTTATGTGCATGCTTACTTGTTTTTTCGCAACAGTGTAACACCTATTTAGTTTGACTAGCTCGTAGAGATTTGGATTGACCTTACGAATTGCGTATGTATGTAGGTACTGCGGAAAAATTAAAGGGAGAGAAGGTATATGAAAAAGAAGTAAAATGAGCCATCTCGCACCACTCAATGATATATATGAACATGAGGGTAGTGACCTTATCGAAAGTCCCAACTGCTTCGGCAATGATGATGCGTGATACCGCGGTATATTCCCATTGCACCGTCCATACATATGTGACCACCATGTCCGTATATTCTGCATGTGAATACATTGATTTTCACTTGATATTTCCACATTGAACTTATTTTTGTATTTTGTAGTAATATTTTGCCAATCGAACGCTAACGAGTGCACATAATTACTAATCATTACGTACAATTGACTTGTCTACGTATCAGTTGTTTGCGAAGGTTACGAATAGGTATGTGTGTTTCGTCGAAAGCAGATCAGATAACGCGGTAAGTGTTCTGAATCATAGATGGCTCGTCAACTGGGGTACTTCTTGTGCACACCATTTATATTTCCTACGTTGTAGTACTATGAAGAGATACACTCTACAGTGCCTCCAGATGTATCTCTTCAAATATTCTCATAAGCTGGTACTGAAAGGCAAGCTGTACCACCCATCTATGCTATCGATAAAGCGAAAGCGTCCTTTAGGAATCGTGGAAATATGAATAAGTTGTGGTGACTAAAGACTAAAGAGATTAAGACAGAAGTAGATTGGAAGGCTACTTACAGGCTCTTCCTGCCCAGTGTTTGTTTACATGGTGTAAAGAAAATATAGAAAATGCCAGCAGATGATCCAGTGTTCTCTTTCTGTAATCTGTCCCTGGCATCGGCAACTTTTTTGTCTGCGGAGTAGATATTAATAAATATTAAGAAGGGTCAGTGGTATTTTCATATTAAGGCAGTCTTCTTGGGGAATAATAATACTGCTGCTGCTGAAGTTTAAGAATACATATATTAATTGGGCCCCCTCTCTTATTTAGTAGCTATTGAGCGCAAGTTTTCCTTTTACTCCCTAGCTCTCGCTAGTCAAGGTGTTACGGTCAGTATTAATCTCTGATTACATCTATACTTGCTATTATGCTATTATTCAAGATTAAGTTTTACTGTTGTTAAATTTGTCATGCTCAAAAGTTGTGTAAATAGAATAAAGATCTTAAACTCAATAAGAAATACGTAGTCTGATTTTCTTCAAAATCCCTCAATATTGTCCAGTGGTTTCCAACTGAGATGGACAGCTGCTTTTTAAACAAATCAAAATACATTCATTTTTGCCTTCTATAAGGTTGTTCGGAAAGTCATTTCGTTTTTTCCCGACAGAGGATTTAATTGTATTCTTTTGCACCCAACTTCACATTAAAGCCGTATAATTTTTATATGCTTTGAGAGCTCATATAGCAAGGCTTGTGTATGAAAAATTCCAATTAATTCTACGCAGTAGTTTTTGGTTGGTGCCCTTTTAAATATGGAGAGCGATAAGCAGCATTTTCGACATATCTTACTGTTTTACTACAGAAAGGGTAAAAATGCTGTTCAAGCCAGAAAGAAATTGACTGATGTGTATGGAGAAGGTGTGTTGACAGTACGCCAGTGCCAGAACTGGTTCGCTAAATTTCGATCCGGCAATTTTGATGTCGAAGATGCACCACGTTCGGGAAGGCCGGTTGAAGCTGATAAAGACGCGATAAAGGCATTAGTTGATGTGAACCGGCGAATAACAACACGTGAGATCGGATTGAGGTTAAATTTATCAAATTCAACAGTTTATGACCACTTGAAAGGCCTGGGATTATCCTCGAAGCTCGATGTATGGGTTCCCCATGTTCTCACAGAGAGAAATCTGTGTCGCCGCATTGACGTCTGCGATTCGCTTCTCAAACGTCACGAAAATGATCCGTTTTTGAAGCGCATCATCACTGGGGACGAAAAATGGGTTGTATACAACAACGTCAAACGCAAGAGGTCATGGAGCAAAAAAGATGAACCGGCTCAAACCATTTCCAAAGCCGATATTCACCAAAAAAAGGTGATGCTGTCTGTTTGGTGGGATTTTAAAGGAATCGTTTTTTTTGAGCTTTTACCGGATAACACAACGATTAATTCGGAAGTCTACTGTCATCAGCTGGACAAACTGAATGATGCACTTCAACAGAAAAGGTCAGAACTAATCAACAGGAAAGGTGTAGTGTTTCACCAAGACAACGCGAGACCTCACACAAGTTTGGTCACTCGCCAAAAGCTTTTACAGCTTGAATGGGATACAATGCTACACCCACCATATTCTCCAGACCTGGCACCATCGGATTATTATTTGTTCCGGTCACTCCAAAATTTTTTAGACGGTAAAACCTTCACCTCAAATGAGGAGGTCAAAAACCTCCTCGATCAGTTTTTTGCCAGCAAAGACCAAAAATTTTATGAGCGTGGAATTATGCTACTACCAGAAAGATGGCAAAAGGTGTTGGACCAGAACGGTCAATATATAATTTAATAAAGTATTTGTTTATTATAGGAAAACTGTCTTTCATTTCCACACACAAAAAAAAACGAAATGACTTTCCGAACAACCCTATAGATATAAAAATCTGGTTTTTACTTTGGGCCTCCCCTATTTGTAAACGTACACTTTAAGTTTAAAAATATACAGGGATGCTTAACTTTTGCTCCCCTAAAACAAGGAACAGCTCCCGTCCGGTAACAAATTTATGTCGCGAAAATTATCTGCCGACTGGACTATAAAGCGATTAATAATTTTTAGGCCAAAGAAGAAATAATAATTACGTACCTATATATTTTTTAAAGGAAATTTGTTATTTTCTTTTGTTTTAACCTATGCTAGTTTCAAATAATACATGTGAAATGTAACAGTTCGTAATAAAATTATTACGATCTGCATGTGTATACTAATAAAAGTAATGAGACAGCTGAGTTCATTTTCATTTGAAGCCATTTCTCATAAATTAACGCAAATAAAAAGCTATTATTAGTCCTCGATGCTCACTGATTGATTTAGAATATAAATATTGCCATTGCTATTATTGATTGACTCCAAAAACTCGCAATGTGCGTCATGAAATATTGGTATTTATAATTTATTTATGAAATATATTTATGTACATATGTGAGCTCCACGTTGATAGATAACAAAGAATAAAATTTTTTAGAAGTGCATAAAGCTACTAACAGATAACATATTTACAAGAAAGCTAACAAAAAAAAAGGCTGGGGATGTTTTTGTAGTTTATTTATCTTCATAGTCGTCAGCCCCGTCTTCGTATTTCCTCCTGAAATTGCCTTCTTTGTCGTATTTTTCGAGAAGTTGGTTCCAAAAGTCTCGGTGATTTTGTAGTATAAAGCTCAAAATTTTACCGGCATTCTTCTTCTGTATTTCGCTGCACTTCATACACTCAGTGGCTAAAGCATCACCTAGATGTTCTGAAATGTTAATATAATTATTTAAAGTTATATTGAAGACACGTACAGGGTAATTTAATGATTGTTTTCAAGATTTTACTGCTATTAAAGAAAAACAAAACAGAACACATAACATGATTACCATTTAAACGTCTCGCATATTCAGCATATTAAGGCAGTCTTCTTGGGGAATAATAATACTGCTGCTGCTGAAGTTTAAGAATACATATATTAATTGGGCCCCCTCACTTATTTAGTAGCTATTGAGCGCAAGTTTTCCTTTTACTCCCTAGCTCTCGCTAATCAAGGTTTTACGGTCAGTATTAATCTCTGATTACATCTATACTTGCTATTATGCTATTATTCAAGATTAAGTTTTACTGTTGTTAAATTTGTCATGCTCAAAAGTTGTGTAAATAGAATAAAGATCTTAAACTCAATAAGAAATACGTAGTCTGATTTTCTTCAAAATCCCTCAATATTGTCCAGTGGTTTCCAACTGAGATGGACAGCTGCTTTTTAACCAAATCAAAATACAGTCATTTTTGCCTTCTATAAGGTTGTTCGGAAAGTCATTTCGTTTTTTCCCGACAGAGGATTTAATTGTATTCTTTTGCACCCAACTTCACATTTAAGCCGTATAATTTTTATATGCTTTGAGAGCTCATATAGCAAGGCTTGTGTGTGAAAAATTCCAATTAATT
>NW_020438968.1:100649-103913 GCF_000699045.2 Agrilus planipennis | reverse complement strand
ACAAAACAAAATGCACGAGTGGATACATTAAGGGGGCGCAACAATTTTTTTTTAAAGGGGCCCACAGGTACAAATAGGTTAGATACCACCGACCTAAACTATAAAGCTAAAAACCTGCAGTTTCGACGGTTCGTTTTAGCAGGAATTACGGTATTTTTTTTGCTATGAGTAAAATGTGTACAGAATCGGAAATATTGAAACCTACTTTTGACAATCGTACAAGACAAATAACTTTTTCTTTGCAAATGGGATGACCATATTAAATGATACTGTTCGATGCGAAATTGTAGTCTTGGTAATGGTCGACCAAGGCCAAGACTGGAAGACCAAGACCAATTTTGCTCATTACTAATCAATTTTAAATACCTTTTGTGATTTATTCCGCTACCGAAAATACACTTACAATTACACTAACCGTTAATGATGGTTAAACATTTTATAAAAATCTTTTTTACAATGATATGTCTCCTAAATAAATACGTTATAAGGAAATGATAAAATCCAGTTTTTAATTAAATACCTACCTAGGGATTTCATTAATCGTCGTTAAGTAAAAGCATTTACACGTTTTCTATTGTGTTCCTCGGTGATTTAATTAAAAAAAAACTGGCTAGTTACTTAGAAATTTAATGGAATGTACCTCATTTCCATTATATACCAACGTTTGACGAAATTCGTATTTTCAATAAAGAAACTGATAATTATTCATTTTTCGTGAAGTAGGGTTGTGCGAATAGTAGCGTGGGAATCGAAATATAAATTGAATATTCGCCAGTTATTAAAACGTCAAATTAACTAAATGGAATATTTTTCATTGCCAAGATATATATCGCATCATTATGGATTAAAAAGTGCACTATGCAAAGTATAAGTTTTATTCTGTTTTAAAATCGACACATTCCAACTAAATATAAAAGCCAAATGTGTGGTTATTTATATTGATGGTTTCAATTTTATATGTTGTTATACTGATTCAATATATCATTTGATCCAGTATATCGATATATTTATCTTTTTTACTTATTCTACGGATCATTTAATTGAATTTCTTAATTAAAAATCCAGAAGTTTCACGTATTCCATGTGTAACTAAGCAATTGCAAAAATAGTGATTTACTTATAAATGATGTGTGAATCACCGACAACGATAGCCTCCATTCAAATTTGGACGGGCTCAACTATCTAAATGTAATAAAAAACCACAATGGAAAATTGATGTTAACAAATAAATAGAAACTAATAGAAAAGGGAATAAACTTCTTTCCAAACGACCAGTTCGAAATTTTTGAAAATTTTATGTGCAACTGTTTGTAATGTAAATTTTACTATATAAAGAGTTTTTCAAATTCTGGTTTATTTTAA
Organism: Agrilus planipennis; assembly: GCF_000699045.2. Lineage (NCBI taxonomy): Eukaryota > Metazoa > Arthropoda > Insecta > Coleoptera > Buprestidae > Agrilus > Agrilus planipennis. Next base: position 102,551 of record NW_020438968.1, on the reverse strand, counting down.
AGAGCATAGGCGATTTGCGCCCCGCGGCTAAATGAAATTATGTAATCTCCAATAAGGTTATGGTATAGTTGCGCCACAATGTCAATTTGTCTATAATTAGGTAGATACCTAGGGATATACCTTTATGATATTTTCGTATATAAGATTATTCTTATACACTTTAAGGGGTGAATCTGCCTGTTCGCCGACCTGCATTACATTTCGACCACTTTTTTGAAGTGAAACTTCTTTACGCACGGTAGGGTAAGTTCGTCTCATGCGAGTTGCTATGTAACAGAATCATGCAACGGATGTCTCGTAAGGGGGATCGCTTGAGCCGTGAGCGCGCTTCAATGCAATGTTCGTTACAGGCAACTCCGGCATGTATAGTGTAAAATTTAAATTCATAGTGTACCTACAAATAATACCATTAAACCAATTCCTTAACCCCTATCCCGGTATGTTTGTGTGTTTGAAGAAGTTTCACTTCAAAAAGTTATTTGATATACAAGGCGTCCCATGAAGTGTTATCAAAATCGGTTCGAAGATAAGTCATACTGGCAGATAAGCAAACGGGGATTTTTAACATTTTCTATTTTGACCCAAACCCCCACCCTTCTCCCTCAACATTGATAAATCCCAACCCGCCACTGTCAAAAATTCTAATTTCCAATCTCAGAAATTGCAAGTTGCTTGAAAACGTGGGACTTTTGATAAATACTTATTCAATTATCTGAATGACCCGCAAGTTTTCCATATGCAATTAAAAGGTTATGTAGCACTTCCGGGATCGCCTGTATTGAATACCATCAAGAATTTATTTTCATGTTCACGATGTATAAAATATTTTTCAGGTGGAAGAAAGACGTAGATGAAGAATTCATAAAACTAGAGAGTGACGTTAAACGTCAAATATCTGAGAAAGGTACTCTAAGAGATTTATTTGTGAAATCTGTGAATAGAAGGGCACTCATAGTAGGATGTGGTCTGAGAGCTGCCCAGCAATTTTCCGGTATGCCTGCTTTTGGAGTCTACACCCAATACATGTTCGAGCAAAGCGGAAGCGTTTTCTCAAAAAGCACATCGTCTATTATTTATACTGGAGCTTTACTGTTGATAATGTCTTCAAACATGTTTTTAATGGATCGATATGGAAGAAGGCTTTCCATGATGTTATCGTCTATTGGTTGCGGCTTGACATTACTAGTTCTCGCCGCGTTTTGTTACGTGGCAGACAATGAACTAGTCGATGTTTCCAGCGTGAGATGGATACCGCTACTCGGTATGGTAATATGGCTACTATTTGCCGGAAGCGGTCTGGGACTCGTCCCAATTCTGATGCTGGGAGAACTGTTCTCCGCAAGTGTCAAAGGAAAAGCTATCAACGTCGTGTGTATATTTTTCGCCGCATCGTTTTTGACATCGACAAAAGTTTTCCAAACTCTAGCTAATAATTTTGGACTGTTTGCGCCATTTACCTTTTTCGGACTCTGTTGTGTAGTTATTTTGATATTTTCGTACACGTGTGTACCCGAAACTAAAGGAAAAACACTCGAAGAGATTCAGCAAATGTTAAGGAGGACCAAATAATGAATACCATGTGAAGTTGTAGTTACTATCTTTCTACCTAAAAGCATAAGGTTCTTGCAATAGTGCATTATGTGCCACGTGACATGAACAAGTCTATGAAATAAATGGCGTTTTTATAGGATGAATCCGGTGATGCCGAATTCCCTCCCGCAGATAGTTTTGGTTAAAATACAGATAGTCAAATTCCCTCCCGGGTATTAGCCGAGTTCCCTCCCGTTCATATCAACTCCGATAATTAAGTTAACGACCACTTACCGATTTTATTTATCGAAAATAAATATATATTTATAGTGCACTTCAGTACTTCAGTAAATTCTGCTGCTTTTAAGTTTT
>NW_020438968.1:94255-97118 GCF_000699045.2 Agrilus planipennis | reverse complement strand
TTCTTCTAATTTTTCGTCTCCTATCTTTATATTCGCTCTTTCCCTACTTTTTCTTCCCTTGCATATCAGTATTTTAGTTTTACTTTTATTTATTTTCATACAGTACTGATCTGTCAGTACCGCTTCCATTTTATTTAAAGCTATCCCTAGGTCCTCCTTGCTAGATGCTAATACTGCTATATCATCTGCAAATTTAAGCATACTAATCTTTTGCCCTTGCACATCTATCCCTACAGTTGTACATTAATGTTTGATAATTATTAGAATATTAACCACTTCTAAAAGTAAACACTTTCTTAAAGTATTAGAAATGGATACATGAGTTTCGATGACTCTGTCACCTAGTAGGTACGTTTCGTCGTTGCTGTCACCTGTCGTAATTTAGTAGCTACGGCATCGAGTTCTGTTCCCGGCGAGGGTGCGACAGCAGCAACAAATTTTTCCTCATTAACTTGAGGTAATCCGTAGTGGGAAGAAATTAAGTTAATTTCACATTAATGTTTCATAATCACTACAAAGTATAAGTCGCTTCCCGAAATCTGTCCCTATGTATGCTTAGATCTTTAAAACTACGCAACGGATTTTGATGCGGTTTTTTTTTAAAAGATAGAGTAATTGAAGAGGAAGGTTTATATGTATAATACATGCATAATATAGTAGAGAAACACTGATAATTTTAGAGGTTTCTAATGTGATGTCGTAAATAAACACATTTTTGCGCTTACATTTTTAATATCCATTATCCAATATCCAATATCCATTTTTTATCCTTTACTTTTTACGAGAAATAATGGCTTATTTACGAAGCAATTTTAAGCAATACAGCATTAATCCTTATCCAATTAAGTACTTTTAAATACATTGTCTATTTAATATAGATCAATATGGCTCTTTACAGCATGTAATTTATAATAGTTTAAATTGAAAAAGTTTTGATTGTTGTATATAAGTAATTCTATATTGGATTTACTATCAGCATTGCACCTGTGCGAAGCATAGTGTACAAATAATATCATTAAACCAATTCCTTAACCCCTATCCCGGTATGTTTGTGTGTTTGAAGAAGTTTCACTTCAGTAGTGTGTTGTATAATTACACGTTGTTTTTTTTAATATCAATAATAAGTTAAAAAAACGCCAAACATGGTCAAAGACTTTATTGAATTAGTTTTCGACCACTTTATCCTGTATAAAACTGGGGTGCCTCTATTCATAGCTGTGTGTTTAATCCAGTCAAAAATAAGTTATAAGTTTAGCTAAAAAACATTAATATTTGTATTTCTTTTTATAAAAAGCATTTACCTTAATTCGTTTATAAGCAGTCGAGAACCGAAAAACATCACTTATAAGATAAACCCAAAGCTAAAGAAAAGAAAAAAGATCAGAGACAAAATCGGGTTGTAACTATTTTGATNGCTTTCTAAATTTGCAATTTTATTAACAGAAAAATATTTTTGGCTTTGACTATCTCTTCATTAAACTTTTTGGCTTATTTCGTTTCTAATTAAAATATAATCAGATAGGTAAGCAACAAATTACCATTATTAACTAAATACTATTTTTATCCACAAGAGATCAAGTTAAATGGGTATATCCCAGGAACACATTTTAGGTAGTAGGACAAAGCCTATTAAGTGTTTTTGATGTAAAATGACCATATTTCATTAAAAATGAACAAGCAATTCTAGGCTAACGTCTGTTAGTAAGTTTATACTGATACTCAAACATTAGGTACTTAATTATAAATTCGTTATTGTTTCTCAATCGATCAATTAGTCTATCTACTGAGTATGATAATGTAGGAACATCTATGATAGTGTTACATTTGGTTTTATGTTTATTTTCGATTGGTAGTTAAATGCACCAAATTTGTTTGTCTTATCTAAGCATATGAATATATCTATATGTATAATTGTAATTTATAGTAACATATGTGTTAAAAGTACCATTTAAGCCAGTAAAACCCAAGCATCTACATACGTATTCTTGTATATATATCTCCATACTCTCCCTAGAACGTGAAAACTTCAGTTCACACTGTTACTTATATGGTCTTGTTCTTGTTTTAGAAAGATTTTTCATTAATTTCAAAAAAAAATTAAGTTTTCGCGAAATTTCAATTACTTATCAAAATCTGAAACTAAAAGGTTTTCATACATACAATTTAGACATCTTTTCCAAGTGAGTTAGTTTAATATATAATATTATTCTGAAAATTCATTTTTGAATTTTATACCCACTACACGCTACCTCAAATTAATGAGGGAAAAGTTGTTGCTGTTGTCACACCCCCGCCGGGCCTAAATTGTATGTATGTTTAATCATAGTATATATAGTCACATTAGTACGACGGATCGTTAATCTTGTAGGCCGGTTGGTCGTGGTTGCTGTTGTCACCTCTCGTACTTCAATAAAACGAAATCACTTCTATGCTCGCGAACAGTTAATTTGGAAATTTGAAAAAGGTTGTTAAATCTGTATCTTTGGCGCACGGCGCTGTACGGGTGCGAAACATGGACAATGAGCGCGGCGGAAAAGAAAAGGTTGGTAGCGTTCGAAATGTGGTGTTACAGGCGAATGATAAGGATACCGTGGATGTAGAAGGTTAGTAGGATACCTTCTCAGGCATGAAGGTGTAGTCAGAGGCATATTAGAGGCAGAAACAGAGGTTAGAAGGGATTGAGGTAGATCTAGATTAGATTACTGTTCACAAATAGTTAAAGATATGGGTTGTTCTAGCTTTAGCACCGAGCGGCATGGCCTAGAGGTCTAGACCATTGCTTAGCATTCGGGAGGACGCCGGTTCGATTCCGGGTCCGTCTGCCTTGGTCCAAGTTTTTCTGTGGTTTCCTTGGATCACTTAG
>NW_020438968.1:85389-87437 GCF_000699045.2 Agrilus planipennis | reverse complement strand
CCTCATTAATTTGAGGTAACGTGTAGTGGGTACGAAATTCAAAAATGAATTTTCAGAATAATATTATATATTAAAAAGTTTTCACTACAAATGCTTTTGAGAAAAATAAATTATAAGGAAACCTAAAATAAAAACATCCAGTGGTATCATTCGTAATCTGTGACTATAGAAATCTACATCATTATTACGGTTTTCAAAATTCATGTGGCAATTAATTTTAAGACTGAAATCAGATTTTTTAACTGAAAAAAAAATTTCTTCGCGAAGTCTTAAAATATATGTAGCTGGGTATCTCTGTCACCTATCAGTATTATAATTCATTTTGTCTTTCTGCTTGTACTTAATATTTCTTAATAGCTCCTAAGTTGAGACAAAAAGCAACAAATATATTTACATTTATTATACATTATAATGCATACATTAATAATTAAGCAGCAAGTCAGTTAATCTAAACTATATTGCACGCAGCTTTTTAGTGTTTTACTTAACTATTAAGTAATAATTCTTTAACGTTTTAAAATAAATAAAGTTAAATAAACTTACTCTTTAATTCTTGGCCGTCTGGAGTACATTTTCCTTTATCAAGTATACAGTTCTTGTAATTTTTGAACAGTCTTTCGTTAGTCAAAATCCTGTCGATATCAATATTATCGTATTTAGTGGTATATTTTTCACCATCGGCTCTTTTAACCCTCTCAACGGCAACTGCCCCAATGGTCTTCTGATGATCGATGAAAAGGATGAAGGCAGCAATCGCGCAAATAAACGAAACGTTGGCTTTGTACATCGTTTACAATATTAATTAAATGTCTAATCGTTGTCGAAATATCATTAACTTCTAGGAGAGTAAAATCTACTTTACGTACACTTAAGTACACAAATAACAAACGTGTAAAGATGAACCATTAACTAACAGGTTTTGCAATTTCAAGGCGGACAGGCCTTTTATTAACAGCGATGAAAGTACCGAAACGACGAAAGGTCAAAAAATGTAATTAAGAAATAATGACTCTGTGATATTATTACGTACATGAGTACGTTAGATGCCTGATGGTAACAATGGCAGCGTACGAAACAAATGAACAATGTTTTAATGTAAATCAAAAATTTGCTTACAATTCGAATAAGAGAACTAAATTTAATAGTTCATTCAATGTTGCTTTTATTGTCTCTTTTATTGAGGGCTTAATATGTAGCCATCAAACTTGATTACGACAAAGAAGCTATTACGTTATTTATGACAATTAGCATTTTCTTGTTTTTAAAGTTAGTTATTGTTAATACTGCAAGTATCCAAGTCGTGTCAAACCTTCTGAAATTGATCGCACACAGCTCCGAATCAAGTCAGTACAGATGTATAAATGTTGATTCGCATGTCATAATATTAAAATGTTCGTTTGAAAATTTAATAATTAAAAGTTACTTTTTAAACATACATTATTTAAAAAGCAATTTGTGCAGTGATTTAAATGCTCTCACCGTCTAGGTTTCGAACCCACACTGAGCCGTGCTCCAAACAATCTTCCGAATTTCTAAATTTATTAAGGTGACCAACTATACTCATTTACTGAGTTTTGTACTCTTTTTTCGCAAACCGTACTCTTTTCAAATCCTGTACTCTGAAAGTACTCATTTGTATAATTTTATACTCATTTGTATTAGTAAAATATATTGTTATTAATGACAATTTTCTCTTTGAAGAAATTCGAAGAGTAAATTTATATTTAAATGAAGAAAAATTGAAGAAATGGAACGATGGGAAAATAGAACTTGACAAAAGATGGGCAGAAATCTTTCGGCATTTCAGTGTAGAACATACCCCCATGAAAATTTAAAAATTTTAATAGAAATTTCCTTATGTTGTCCAGGCACTAATGCTGCTATTGAAAGGGTATTTTCACTAGGGAACGATTATTGGAGGAATGAGACGTCGCAACTTTCTGTAAAAACATTATCTGCCGTCTTAACAGTCAAATTTAATATGCAAAATGAAAGTTGTTCGGATGTGGCTACATTATTAGACGAACATCCTCATTTAGCAAAAAAAA
>NW_020438968.1:77915-79860 GCF_000699045.2 Agrilus planipennis | reverse complement strand
ATGCTTTTGAGAAAAATAAATTATAAGGAAACCTAAAATAAAAACATCCAGTGGTATCATTCGTGATCTGTGACTATAGAAATCTACATCATTATTACGGTTTTCAAAATTCATGTGGCAATTAATTTTAAGACTGAAATCAGATTTTTTAACTGAAAAAAAAATTTCTTCGCGAAGTCTTAAAATATATGTAGCTGGGTATCTCTGTCACCTATCAGTATTATAATTCATTTTGTCTTTCTGCTTGTACTTAATATTTCTTAATAGCTCCTAAGTTGAGACAAAAAGCAACAAATATATTTACATTTATTATACATTATAATGCATACATTAATAATTAAGCAGCAAGTCAGTTAATCTAAACTATATTGCACGTAGCTTTTTAGTGTTTTACGTAACTATTAAGTAATAATTCTTTAACGTTTTAAAATAAATAAAGTTAAATAAACTTACTCTTTAACTCCTGACCGTCTGGAGTACATTTTCCTTTATCAAGTATACAGTTCTTGTAATTTTTGAACAGTCTTTCGTTAGTCAAAATCCTGTCGATATCAATATTATCGTATTTAGTGGTATATTTTTCACCATCGGCTCTTTTAACCCTCTCAACGGCAACTGCCCCAATGGTCTTCTGATGATCGATGAAAAGGATGAAGGCAGCAATCGCGCAAATAAACGAAACGTTGGCTTTGTACATCGTTTACAATATTAATTAAATGTCTAATCGTTGTCGAAATATAATTAACTTCTACGAGAGTAAAATCTACTTTATGTACACTTAAGTACACAAATAACAAACGTGTAAAGATGAACCATTAACTAACAGGTTTTGCAATTTCAAGGCGGACAGGCCTTTTATTAACAGCGATGAAAGTACCGAAACGACGAAAGGTCAAAAAATGTAATTAAGAAATAATGACTCTGTGATATTATTACGTACATGAGTACGTTAGATGCCTGATGGTAACAATGGCAGCGTACGAAACAAATGAACAATGTTTTAATGTAAATCAAAAATTTGCTTACAATTCGAATAAGAGAACTAAATTTAATAGTTCATTCAATGTTGCTTTTATTGTCTCTTTTATTGAGGGCTTAATATGTAGCCATCAAACTTGATTACTACAAAGAAGCTATTACGTTATTTATGACAATTAGCATTTTCTTGTTTTTAAAGTTAGTTATTGTTAATACTGCAAGTATCCAAGTCGTGTCAAACCTTCTGAAATTGATCGCACACAGCTCCGAATCAAGTCAGTACAGATGTATAAATGTTGATTCGCATGTCATAATATTAAAATGTTCGTTTGAAAATTTAATAATTAAAAGTTACTTTTTAAACATACATTATTTAAAAAGCAATTTGTGCAGTGATTTAAATGCTCTCACCGTCTAGGTTTCGAACCCACACTGAGCCGTGCTCCAAACAATCTTCCGAATTTCTAAATTTATTAAGGTGACCAACTATACTCATTTACTGAGTTTTGTACTCTTTTTTCGCAAACCGTACTCTTTTCAAATCCTGTACTCTGAAAGTACTCATTTGTATAATTTTATACTCATTTGTATTTCTAAAACATTTTTTTAGATTATTTTATTTCAATTTTATTAATTAAATATTTAAAATTATTTTGACAGTGATTTGAATTAATAGAAATTTCCTTATGTTGTCTAGGCACTAATGCTGCTGTTTCACTAGGGAATGATTATTGGAGCAGTGAGAAGTCGCAACTTTCTGTAAAAACATTATCTGCCGTCTTAACAGTCAAATTTAATATGCAAAATGAAAGTTGTTCTGATGTGGCTACATCAATAGACGAACATCCTCATTTAGCAGAAAAAATCCACTCCGAAGAAACATGTTTTTAAAAGAAAATGAAGTTTTTATCGTTTTTTCTTCTTTTTTTTTTTCACCTATGAAATACTTGCAAAGTGTACTCTTTTT
>NW_020438968.1:70158-77901 GCF_000699045.2 Agrilus planipennis | reverse complement strand
TCAAAGCAAGGAAGTAATTTCTTTTAGTTGAAAGCGCTACGCTTTTTTTATGTTTCTATCGCATTTTCCTTCCTTACTTTCCTAATAGGTTATTGAATATCCTTTTGGGAAAGAACGAATTCCGTTAAAACTTTTTGTAGAAAATGAAGTCTTTTAATTAATTTTCTACAATATTAGAGAAGTCTTAAAAAAAAAACAAAAAAAATTATTTTTTCTTCGAAACATAATCGAGATTTTGCCATTGAAAACCGATCATATTTTTTCACTTCTACTTCCATGTCGTCCTCTAGAAAGGTAGTACCTCCCTCCTTCTTCAGAAGAGCAGTCTTCCAATTTCCCGGTCAAATTTAGCACCTAACCCAATTTAAGAAGCATATCACATTTTTGCATTAATCACTTAAACTGTAGGATATAACAATGGAAATTTAATTCTGGAAACGGTGCCAGATTTAAACCTTTTTATACTATAAATAACTTGTTAGGCTGACGAGTTTGGGGTTCAACAATTTATTTAATAATTTATTTTATTATGCTCACCTAGATACGTCATATTGATGGTATGCATTTATTCATCGTAAAGTCAGTCAGACTGGTTGGACACGTACCACAACTCTCTCATATCCTGAGGTAATCTTCGCATTTCCCTAAAACTAGAACAACCCATATCATTAACTATTGACAAACAGTAATCTAATCTAGGTCTACCTCTACTCCATTCTAACACCCGTTTCTGCCTTTAATATGTCTCTGACTAGACCTTCATGCCTGAGAAGGTGTCCTACTAACCTATCTCGCCTATTTCTTATTGCCCTCCATAGAGTCCTCTGTTCTCCTATTTTTTTAAATACCTTTTCATTTGTAACCTTTATCCACGGTATCCTCGTCATTCGCAAATAGGAAAGATGAAGAAAACCAAATATTTCTCCTTCGGATTAGCTTATGTAAATAAAACGTCATTTTTTTGCACACATTATGAAGTATACTTTAAGCCCCTGTTACACGCTGCGCGACCTGGAACCTACAAGCGTGTCCTAGCGCGTCCTTCGGTTTATTTTCACGGCATCGGCAGGCGCGGAGATTGCCAATTAACGCTCCTTGTTACATGGCTCCCGGATCGGCAACGGTCTGAGAGCGATACAACGTCCTGGCGAATTGCATTGTCGAGCATGGTTGGTAAGTAAATGTTACAAACAAATGCACCTCAAGTATTTGTTACGCATTTTGAAAAGATTTAAATAAGCGATAACAATTGCAACACTATCGTCAAATACTGCCATTTACATTTAAATGTGAAATGTTTGGAGTTATCCGTTAACAAATACAAAATACAATTGTTAATAAAAGAAATAGATTCTTCTGTGGTAAAAAATTTTCTGAAACATTCCTTAATATGTTAAAATGAAAAGAAAACGTTTTTAAATATTTCAAAGGTTTTTAATTTTAATTATTTAATTACTCTTAAGAAACAGCTAACCACACCAAACAATATTGTAGAGTGTTTATGAGAAATCATTGAAACGTTTAAAATTTGCTTTTAACTTTATAAAAATGTCCTATGATGTAATTTCAGAAATAATATAATTAAAGAATTGAATATTCATATTTTTCTAATTTTAATGCAAAAAAAATTATTTATGATACCTTTTGTATGTACATTTATGCAAAATGCAACGTTTTTGACCTTGTGTAAATATTTACAAATCAGATTTGATAACCACGGAGGATTTCCGTTCCCTGCGCCTTGTAATATATCTTTTACAATGGAGATCAAGTGAGATAAATTAAATACTGGTAAGCAATCTATTAAATATTAAAATTAAATTGGTTACATAATCAAAATAAATAATAAACATATATACAATAGAGTGTAGAGATATATGTACTTGCTGCCAGTTTTAAGTGTTAGAAAAGGTCGTATAATGTTTGTCAGTTAATATTTTACAATTAATAGATGGCCCTGATTTTAACAATTTAAGAAAAATACTTGCTATGGCACTGTCTGTCTCGTTTTATACACATCCTTATTGCAATTTAACTGGCTTATAAATGGTAGACTGAACCTGTATTCACGCAGATTAATTGTAACCTAGCATCAGCAAATTATACCTATATTAGTTACCTTTTGTATTAAAAATGGCTAACTCTACTTGGGTTTCCTTCTGCATTTTTTTCGCAGTATTAACAACAATTTTTGCCCAACATGATATTATTGCTCGGTTACAAAGTATTAATTTAGATGAAGTGGTTAACAATGACCGTTTGTTCAACAACTTTTACAAATGCCTGACAGACGAAGGGCGATGCTCCAAAGATGCAAAATCCGTTAAAAGTATGTATCTACATTTAGAAATTCTATTTTTTTTTAACAAAAGAACTGCTGATGAAACTAGCTTTCACTGAGGAAAACTTTGTCAATTTCCGTAATTTATTTTCTTATATATATTCTGAAAATATCAATTTTCATCGATGAAAATAAATGTGGCTGCACATTGTGCTGACAAAAAATGATATGACATTAAATATATCAAAAATTACAGTGGGTGTTATTTCTGATATTTATTTTAAAATAAATATATGAATTTTACAACTTTGAATACATACTGTTTAGAATATAGCTACAGCCTTCTACAGGCTACTTAAAGGAGTACTAGGAATATAAGACAGAGGTTAGCACAGGGTCGAGTCGCCTTCAATAAAAAAAATCACTTCTATGCTCGCGAACGGTTAATTTAGAAATTAGAAAAAGATTGTTAATATATGTCTGGAAGATGGGGTACGATATGTAGACAGTGGGCGCCGTGGAAAAGAAAAGGTTAGATGCGTTCGAAATATGATGTTACAGGCGATTGATAAGGATAGGATAGAGAAAGTACGAAATGAAGAGGTATTAGAAAGGATAGGAGAACAGAGGACTCTATGGAAGAACATAAGAAATAGTCGAGATAGGTTGGTAGGACAGCTATTCAGATATAAGGTTTAGTCACAGATATATTAGAGACAGAAACAGGAGTTAAGAGGAGTAGGGGTAGACTTAGATTAGATTACTGTTCGTAAATAGTTAAGGATGTGGCTTGTTCTAGTTTTGGGGAAATGCGAAGATTAGCTGAGGATAGGAAAGAGTGGAGGTGCGTGTCTAATCAGTCTTAGGACTGACGACCTTATGATGACGATGACAGTTCAGGTGGAACCATCTGTAGACCTCATACTTATAATATAATAAAAATAAATTTGAAACTTATCTCCTTACATGAATTATAAAGTTTCCTTCACAATTGTCGATTTTTTTATTGTTTTATTTTTTATTCTTAATTTATGTCACTATTCCAATTTTTGAACTAAGGCGATTGTTACTAATCGTAAATACTTCTGCATATAATAATAAGTAACAACCCCGCAAATGTTTACCAAAGATGTTTCGTTTCCACTTGAACTTGCCTATTAATACGTACGTTAATTAGGGTGAGGTCCGCAAAAGTCCCACTTAATGACACGTTTGCAAATGTGCAGGACCGCAATTGTTCCAGATTTATTCTTAAGTACCTTAATAATAGCTTTTGCACTTTAAAACCGTGATTTGTAAATTATTTACTTCTCACTCGAATATTTATGTACCTAATAAATCAATCGTTTAATTATTTAAGTTTCAATTAGCTTTAATAAGTACTAGTAAAAAGTATATGTTTTTATTTAAAATGAGGTAATAATTGCCATTACCTACAAATTAGTCGAAAATTATAGTATATAAGTAGTATATGCCTATATACTTTTACTTTTTTTCTTATTATTAATGACTTTCTGGTTTAAATCGTAAATTAGTCCCAATAAACTGCAAAAAGCACAATAACAAGTAAACGTCATTGGTAAANACCAACCCCCTACGGGTTGCGTTTCGTTTACACAAATGTGAATTTCTTAATATCGTCGACCAAGAAAGTGTTTTTAAAAGCACCTCGCATTGCTAAGTTCAAAGAAATTGCCGGTAGTGAGATTCCACTTCCGCCATCCCCAATTGTTACAAAAAGTGTTACAAATATCCATTACCATAGTAGAAGGTATCTAAAAATAAAGAACACTTAATTAATGATTTTAGGCTTTTAGGCAAAATCAGTACTCATTTAGCGCAAATAAGCGGAAAAATCAACAGTAAAATACAATTTAAAAAAAAAAACATTATTTGTTTAACTTTTTAATCTATACATCGAAGACGCCATCAACATCATTAAAGACAGTACAACTGTAGGGATAGATGTGCAAGGGCAAAGTGTATCAGTTCCAGTCCCCAAATAGGTCATAAATGGGCAAGTACCTGCGCGACCGCTCGCCAGCTTTCTTCGTATCGACATCTTCGTCTAGCAATATGTTCCAAACACAATGGAATTAAATGTTAATACATGATCTGTTTTAGATTTGACCATCGAAATTGTAAAAACGAAATGTTCGCAATGCACCGATGACGAAAAATCGCTAATCAAAAAGAGTTTAGATTTGGTAAAAAAGAGAAGGCCAGAACAATTCAAAATCTTATCGGTCAAATACGACCCTGAAGACGTATTGGATGAACTGAAAAAATGAATGTATCTTATACGTTTAGAAGGATTCCCGAATCATGAATCATCGAGAATCCAACCATGAGTGTCAACATGTAATAATTGACTAAATAATCACCATTTTTCTGTGTTATTTTGTTGTTTCCGAAATAAATAACTTCTCTTATATCTATTAAATATTAAAATTAAATTGGTTACATAATCAAAATAAATAATAAACATATATACAATAGAGTGTAGAGATATATGTACTTGCTGCCAGTTTTAAGTGTTAGAAAAGGTCGTATAATGTTTGTCAGTTAATATTTTACAATTAATAGATGGCCCTGATTTTAACAATTTAAGAAAAATACTTGCTATGGCACTGTCTGTCNAATTGACTAAATAATCACCATTTTTCTGTGTTATTTTGTTGTTTCCGAAATAAATAACTTCTCTTATTAAACACACGAATATATGTTTTTACTAACTACATTTCACAATAAGATATGATGTTTCTAAATAGAAGGAGGAGACAGTGGTAAATATTAATTAAAAAATTAAAAGGAATACTCACCCTTAATTACCACAAATAAATTTTATATGAGCGGACACGTGTTTCGCCCACTTCACACGTGGGCATTATCTCGCGTTGATAAAATTTATTTGTGGTAATTAGGGGTGAGTATTCCTTTTAATTTTTTAATGATGTTTCTAGATTAAGCCTGTTACAAACGTTAGGTGATAACAAGATCTTTTGCAATCTAAAAATACGCTTTTGGGGGTAACTTGACGTACAACAAATCCTGTTTACTATCAATGGATACACGTGTTTCTTCAAAAGCAATGAACTAATAAAAATAGTAGAGGTGAGTTGGGTACCTGGTACCGGCGGATCCGCCAAATTTTTGTAGGATCCGACCAGATACCGGACAATGGTGCTAGATCCTCGGCGGTGTCGGGTAGAGATAGCTTTAAATAAAGTGGAGTTAGTCTAGTCTAGTCTTAGGACTGACGACCTTATGATAATGATGTATAACAAAAAAAGGAAGTTGGTAATTAAGATTATTTTTATCGTGAACGAAAATACATCAATACGACCAAATTGTTACAATGTCTGTGGCTTGTTGGTATATCAACGGTTCAATATAACCGTCTGGTTAACAATCCGCTGACCAAGAATTTCAATGTACTTTAGTATTTTAACAACTTTTTATACGGAACTTAAGTTAGTAAGAGTGGTGTTTAATAGACAGTTCGTCAGAACAAATACGTGAACTATTAACCGTAGTGATCCAGCCTGCGCAGCTAATAGCGGGGATAATGCCTAGTTCCCTCCCATATACCTGTTTTTAATTAGGGTTAAAATTTTCGGTATGTCGAATTCCCTCCTAATTATACATCAGTTGCCTCCCAACGGCAGTGAATGACCATGAGTACTAATTGCCACTATAAAGTCATAAATAATTGTTTAAATAATACAGCCTCACATCACATATTAATCTCATTTATGTTAAAATACGAAGTGTTTCATCTAATTTTAAAAAATTGTTAACAAGATAAACTAAAACTACTTAATAAAGTTTTTCTAGATGATTGCATCAAAAAGCTAGACGTACACGAATTACCAAACATTGAATTTGTTAAGGTAGTGGGAAACCATTTTAAAATTAAATAAATAAACATTTCATAACTGATATGTGTTTTCTTTCTGAAATTATTTTATCTTTAATTTACTGAAGTACTGAAGTGCACTATAAAGATATATTTATTTTCGATAAGTAAAATCGGTAAGTAGTCGTTAACTTAATTATCGGAGCTGATATGAACGGGAGGGAACTCGGCTAGTACCCGGGAGGGAATTCGAATATCTATATTTTAACCAAAATTACCTGCGGGAGGGAATTCGGCGTCAGCTCTAAGATCAAAATATTAAAATTCATTAATCAGCAAAAGGAAGTAATCAATAAACTTTTGTTATAATTTTATTTATTCGCATAATAATAAAATTTGTCTTTTCTACATGTAAAGATTATTTATTTGCTGGAACAACTGTTACTTCCTGGGCTTTATTTTCCTTATATTTTTTGGTATATTCTCCAGAAGGGTCGTACTTTTTCTCCAGTTGACTCCAATATACAGGTCTATTTTCAATGAGATACGATACCATTCTATCGGACATTTCTTTTTGTTTTTCGCTGCATTTACTACAGTTGGTTTCTAAGGCATCTGGCATGTTATCTGAAACGAACGAAAACAACTCCGTAGATAAAGAAAGTTGGAAAGAGTACTGTAGGAACAAACGACGCGTAACGAAAGAAAAGGAGAATTAGGATGATAAGATAATTTCCGAGTAAAGGTAAAGACTCTCCCAGTCTTCTGGTCCTGGTCTCAGTCTTGGGCTAAGTTAAGTTAAGTCTTGATTTGTCTTGTTCATTTAATCTGATACTTACGTTTTTTCTTAATAACTCTTCTAAGTACAAAATTTTATATTTACCGACACAATTGTCTTAAATGCCGAAATTTTCACGACGACCTTTACACCCGAATCAGAACAGCATTTGATAGCAGTTTTACACTTATCATAGTTCTTGAGTGTCAAATATTTATCGCATCCTGGGAGTAATGCCTCAGTGGATAACCGTTAGTTTAACATACATAAAGATTAAAAGTAAAACGGTCTCTCACGTTTTAATTCATTTCCATCGGGAGTACAAGGACCATCATCCAGTAGACAATTAACGTAGTTTTTAAGCAATCTTTCACTTTTAATTATCTCATCCAAGTCAATATTATCATATTTTGTAGTGTATTTCGGTGATTCACTCACACCTGCTGATACAATAGAGCCAAATAGAGCAAAACAGATAACAGCAAATGTGTTACAAATATCCATTACCATAGTAGAAGGTATCTAAAAATAAAGAACACTTAATTAATGATTTTAGGCTTTTAGGCAAAATCAGTACTCATTTAGCGCAAATAAGCGGAAAAATCAACAGTAAAATACAATTTAAAAAAAAAAACATTATTTGTTTAACTTTTTAATCTATACATCGAAGACGCCATCAACATCATTAAAGACAGTACAACTGTAGGGATAGATGTGCAAGGGCAAAAGATTAGTATGCTTAGATTTGCAGATGATATAGCAGTATTAGCATCTAGCAAGGAGGACCTAGAGATAGCTTTAAATAAAATGGAAGCGGTACTGACA
>NW_020438968.1:67106-69364 GCF_000699045.2 Agrilus planipennis | reverse complement strand
ATATAATAGGAGCTACAGGCTAAGCTAAGCCATCTTTCCAAATATCTATATCTTTAAATTGAAATATTTCGGAAGATAACTCGTTTAATATTGCCTTTACATCTAATAAGTTGTTGTTTTTGATCGGTAGATATAAAATTAACATATTATGGGGTATTTGTGAAAAGACGCCTTACCTTTTGCCTCCAAAAGTTAAAGCAATTCCTTCAAGGATACGCATAAAAAAAGCGAAGGAAAAGGTTTTGCTTCGAGGGTTTGGTTTAAAGTAAAATGTTTTACATAATTTGTATTTACAAAAAGAAGCATTTGCTCAAAAACTAAAGGATTTCCTTCTCAAAAAAGCAATCTAGGTTCACAATAACTTTTCTCGCTCTTTACAACTTTTCAGTAGCTGCCCAGGCATCACACACTTTGTAACGTAAAAAATTATGTATTTGTAGGGCTGTTTTTTGTAAAAATGTATTTAAAAGGACTTGTATAAGTAATATTTAGTTGTGTGGTCCCAATGTTGTGCTTGTTATAAAAAGGTATAGATTATCAATACGAATTGTAACAAAAGCTTTTACTTCTAACTTCTACTTGAAAGTAAATGCTTTATTTTTATAAATACAGCCTATTCTCACGTAAAGTAAAATTTAAAAAACCAGATCATTCTCGAATGTAATGTTTCAAGAATATACAGCCCCTAAAAATACTTGTGGCGAGATCAGAAGAAAAATAGTTATAACTACAAGATGATGGGTGAGATAAGAAGAGCGATTCAGTGGACGAAACAGTACTGAACGAGTGATTAGTTAAAAATAGTGGTATTAATTTAAGAATAATTAGCAAAAATAGATTGGTAATAGTGTAAAAAGGTGCTTCAATATGGGACAGTGCGAAAATGGCAACACATTTGTGGAGGGGTGGGGTAGTCGAATCAGACGATTTAGATTGGTGGGGCGTACGTTTATAGGAACTGGAGTATTACCTATAGTAGTTTGAATAGCCAATTTAAAATATGTACTTGGAGCAAAAAATCCACAGTCACAAAGTTAGGAGTATTTCAATCATTGACTGAAATCCACTGTTGTGACTGACCTGAGTTGAAACTGGCATAACTTCTTGCAGCTTTACAACAAAAGTCAGATGAAGTAATTCGCAACGCTACATTCAACAAATCTTTGCCCTCTCAAATCAAGATTTCTATCGAACTAGCTCAACCCTACCATCGCATCAACACAGAAACAGCAACGTTCACTAAAGAATCACCTAGAAGAATTCCTTGGCCGAAGCAAGAGCTTCTTCTTCTTTACCAAATTATTTGTGGACTATAGGAAGGATCGTCACCCATTTTCTTAAATCGACCGAATTCTTGATAGTTTAGCTGGAGCTAAATGATTCTCAACCGTCAATTAGAGCAGTGGATACTGGCGGGTTGAATTACATCCGCAAGATAAGGAAAATGCTGCATTTACAACTGGAAATGGCCTATGACAACTAGGCAATTCATTGTGATGACTAGGGTTCGGATAATTATGCATTTGCATACTGGATATTCTAATGCATATTTAACCCATTATTTGGTCAAAGTGCATATTTTGGTCATTTTAAGTTTTATCTGCATATTTCGTAGTTGAAACTTGTTTGCAAACATAATTTATACGCTTACCAAGGTCAAATACTTACTCAACCCCCTACGGAGTGGTATATTCCGAGAAAGCAATGTAAACGTCTTAACCGATAATTGGTAATTGCTGTCATTAAGTATTTACATCAACATAATAAGAAAGATTACCTATGCAAAAGTTCGCTTTAAATTATCACAACATCAGTTTGTTGTTTGATTTTGAAAAGCGAACATCTCAACGTCAGTGTTAAAAATCAAAAATGCCGAAAGAAAGACGATCTGTTAGCACTGTTTTAAACACGTTGCTAAGTTCAAAGAAATTGCCGGTAGTTGAGATTTCACTTCCGCCATCCCCAATTGTTACAAGATGGAGCACCTCTGACGTGGAAAGATGTTTTTCAGAAATAAAAAGTATTTTATCTGGTAATCGCCGTATTTATATTTGAAAATTTATTATATCATATTGTAGAAAACACCACAAATAGCGAGGTAAACGCCACCTGTAGTACGATGCTACATTTTAGGATTACGTATGCTCCAACAAGGTCCATTTAAATATATGGATATCTACTTGCTGAAACGAATCCCGGCGTAGCTAACCTCAACGTGATAGGCACGTTACCATAATCGAATAAAATAATTCGAAGTG
>NW_020438968.1:64678-66109 GCF_000699045.2 Agrilus planipennis | reverse complement strand
TTTTGATAAATTAAATAAATTAAAAAATAGCAGTTTTGCTAATAAACTGTCGTCAGTATAGCAAAAAATACGGGATATCAAAATTTAAAAAACATTTGCAAGGTTTTACAAGAGGAAGAAACTGATGCTGTTGCTCCCAATAATTTGAATATTACGGACGTAGTTAATTTACCATTTGCTCCTATAGTTTCCTGTGACGTGAAAAGATGTTTTTCAGAAATTAAAAATATTTTATCTGATAATCGCCGTAAATTTATATTTGAAAATTTATTATATCATATTATCTATAATAAAATGTAATAGCAAAAATATGTAAAATTGTAAATAGACAAATATAACCCTTAAAACTTGTTTTATTTCAATCTAAAAAACGACATTTGAAAGCATCTTTAAATGCATATATTTAATATTTTAAATGCATATTTGCATGCATATTTTGTACTTTTTTAATGCATAATTATCCGAAGCCTAGTGACGTTTGGATTGTGCAGTGCTACTGCTATATTTTGAAAATCTAATGGACACTGTGTTACCACTGCCTCACTTGCTCGGTTCAGTGCTCGTCGCTGATTGGGATAACTAACTTACATGAAAAAGTGTCATTAAGAAAGTCAGAATTAAAAAAAAATTGGTCAGAGTGCGAAAAGTATTTTATTACGCTACGGCATGATTAATTTCTGTACTAATGACAATAATTTTCAAGTGAGTTTTTTTTGTCTGAGGCTGGGCAAGTAGATAATCGAGAGTGAGAATATAAACTCGTTGGAATAAGCGGAATTGATAACATCTCTTGACATTGTTTAAGTTAAAATTACCATTCCAATTTCTTCCAAGTTTTATTATAGTTTTGATTAAATATTTTTCGCTGTAATGTAACTATTATTTTTATTTCCTTGTTGAAACCTTCAGGATTCCACAAAAAATTTCGCTTTCAATGTAGTTAGTTTTGGATTGACCATGAATTTAATATTAGGTACTTGTGTCTAGCAAATAAATTTTAAGAAGTAGGTATAATAGAATAAAAGTCCAGTAAAGGTCAGTACAATCAAATATATGATGGAATCGGCATCTACATGGTGAAAATTCATAACTTTATAAAGAATAATAAAACGATTCATCATTTTCACAATTTTTTATTTTTACGACGACAATTGCTTCGGTAAGACAGTAGCTGTTTGAAGTGGAGAGTTACAATAAATATTTTACAGAATTGTAACTTATAGTAGATATATACTTTAATTAAAAGTGGGGGTTACGTTAGAATAAATTTAGCAGTGGTGATGTATTTAACTCCATCTGATTCTACGTTTTCATTTTTAATTTTATTTATTTCTAGTGGTTCTAAAGTATTAAACTTTATTCCTTTATTTAATGTTTATAAAATTTATAATTTCTATTTGTGATTTTTTGAATTGGATGATTAGCGTAATT
>NW_020438968.1:51128-63167 GCF_000699045.2 Agrilus planipennis | reverse complement strand
TTCGTCTCCTATCTTTATATTCGCTCTTTCCCTACTTTTTCTTCCCTTGCATATCAGTATTTTAGTTTTACTTTTATTTATTTTCATACAGTACTGATCTGTCAGTACCGCTTCCATTTTATTTAAAGCTATCTCTAGGTCCTCCTTGCTAGATGCTAATACTGCTATATCATCTGCAAATCTAAGCATATGTTGGTTACCAAATGAAATTAATCTAATTACTTAAAGTAACTATTCCTAAATACTAATTAATAAAAATCGGTGCATATTTTCAATACAATTACAGTAATAGGTAATTATCAGATTATATATTATACAATAATTGTCCATACTAATTTCGTTTTTAGAGTTGACGACGACACATTTTCTTGATACGACACTAACTGTGTCACTAATATCATTTGTTTGTATTGTATAAGTTGTTACCGAAGTTGAATATTGTTAGTGACGAAAAAAAATTTAGCAGCAGATTAATAAAATAAACATTATTTTTCTTAACACTACGTAATTTTTGTGTACGTCACTGCAAATAGGATGTTGGATTCCATTTGAATCGAATCGTACTGTATTGATCAAGATAGGGCCATTTTCCATCTCTGTACCTACCCCATTGTAAAAATGATTTATGCTTTTCCGTGTTGACTCGACATCGTCGACGTATCTGAACCAATATTCCACTTGAAAAAGCTACTGTGTTTGCGAAACAATCGTCGTGATAAAAATAAAATATTGTGAAAATTACGAGTTTCATTATTCCTTATACAATCAAACATTTAAAAGTAGCTGGCGTTCAAATAAATTTTACTTACCCCAAAATGCCGATGAAACATACACTTTTGTTTTCACTGATCGTTCTGATTCAAGAATACGTCCATCATCCATTTAAATATGAATAGTCCTTATTAGATATAATGACACTAATGGCGTATGGTAAGTAATCGTAAGTAGGTAACTTAAATGCGTGTCGGTTTACATATCGTGCACGTGCATTATCCTCGTCAAATTAGGCTTAATATGGGTTTAATTTTAATAATTTAAGGGCAAATCACGTAACTAAGCACAAAAGATTTCTTTAGAACAAGTGACCACAACAAAATAGGGTGGAGCATGAATTGTTTTTAGTGTATGCATTTGTAAATTGTTTTTTCTATGATCCAAAAATCATTTTTGAGACTGCTAACAGCATTTTGAAAAACGCCATGATTCGAAACGCTTGTATGACCTCTGAGATACCGTGTCAAATAAATAAATACAACGTGTAATTATACTTATATACGCTACTGAAGTGAAACTTCTTTAAACACACAAAAATACCGGGATAGGGGTTAAGGAATTGGTTTAATGATATTATTTGTACACTGCTTACCACGGGTGCAATGCTGATAGTAAAGATACTATAGAATGTCTTTATATACAACAATCACAGATTTTTTATCATTGGACAATACAAACCGGCCGGTACCGCCGCAACCGCTATGTCCCTGCGTTTTAAGTCTGTAATATCTTCGAAAATATTTATTTAAATTACATGCTGTAAAGGGTCATATTGATCTATATTAAACGCACAACGTCTTCAAAAGTAGTCAATTGGATAAGAATTAATGCTGTAATGCTTAAAATCGCTTCATAAATAAGCCATTATTTCTCGTAAAAAATAAAGGATAAAAAATTGTTATTGTGGGTTATCCCTGAGAGATAGACCTATACCATCGCGGACTTTCTTGTAGACCTTTTTAAGATGTACAATACTGTAGTGTATTATTTTGATCTATCTCGTAGGGTTCAGCCAGCGTTAGCAATGTAAGCCCAAAAAATGTGTTTATTTACGACATCACATTACAAACCTTTAAAATTGTCAGTGTTTCTCTACTATATTATGCATGTAGTATACATATAAACATTCCTCTTGAATCACTCTATTTATTAAAAAAAAACGTATTAAAATCCGTTGCGTAGTTTTAAAGATGTGAGCGTACACAGGGACAGACAGCGGGGGAAATGCGTTGCATGATTTCGTTACATAGCAACTCGCATGAAGCGAACTTACCCTACTGTACGTAAAGTAGTTTCACTTCAAAAACTTGTTGCATTGACAAAAACGAGTCTGACAATAAATGTCACAAATTTGTTCAATCATTTTTTACACCAAAAGGCGAAATGTTTACATAGATCGAGGCATGAGAAGCCTTTTTATCCTCGAAATCTTTATCATATGTTATTAGTGTTCGGAAATCCCAAAATGTTTATCCCAATAATTCGAATTAGCTTATGTAAATACAACGTCATTGTTTTGTACACATAAAGTATTTCTTGCAACCGTGATATAAATTAAATAGTGGTAAGAAA
This sequence comes from Agrilus planipennis, assembly GCF_000699045.2. Lineage (NCBI taxonomy): Eukaryota > Metazoa > Arthropoda > Insecta > Coleoptera > Buprestidae > Agrilus > Agrilus planipennis. The sequence continues at coordinate 60,821 of NW_020438968.1, read as the reverse complement.
TGAATATTTATTAAATATTAAAATTAAATTGGTTACATAATCAAAATAAATAATAAACATATACATACGTGAAGCATTTCGCGTATAATGAGTAAAGATATATTTGTTGCAAGTTTTTAGGTGTCAAAAAAGGTCATACCAAATTTTCCGGTTAACAACATTTTAAAATTAATGGATGGCCCTGATTTTAACAAATAAAGAAAAATACTTGTTTAGGCAGTATCTGTCTCGTTTTATACGCATCCTTATTTCAATTTTATTTGTTTATAAATGGCAGACTGAACTTGTATTCAAACAGATTAACTGAAACTTGCCAGCAACATATTATAGTTGCTTACATTTCTTTTGAATTAAAAATGGGTAACCGTATTTTGCTTTTTTTCTGCATTTGTTTTGCAGTACTAGCAACAATTTTTGCACAACGTGATGTTATTGGTCGGATACAAAGTATTAATTTAGAACAAGTGATTGACAATGATCGTTTGTTCAACAACTTTTACAAATGCCTGGCGGACGAAGGACGATGCTCCAAAGATGCAAATTCCATTAAAGGTAAGTTTCTATTTTTGGTAATTTTGATTTTTTTTTCTTTAAATAAACATTAAAGGATAGGATTTGTATATTTAGAAACAACTTTTGACGATGTTAAATTGGACAAGGTGTTAGATATATTTAAAAATGTAGAGATGGGTTACAGAAATAGAGTGATACTTAATTTGTTTAAAGAGCAGTAGGCACTGGCAGTAGACCTGGAGTAGCAACGTAGAGAAGTCAATATTAGGAAGGGAATCAAACAAAGATACACACTGTCACCGCTACATTTTGATCTATACATCGAAGCCGCGATCAACATCATTAAAGATAGTACAACTGTAGGGATAGATACAAAGGGGCAAAAGATTAGTATGTTTAGATTTGCAGATGATGTAGTTGTATCTAGCAAGGAGGAGTTAGAGATAGCATTAAATAAAATGGAAGCAGTATTGTATGAAAATAAATAAAAGTAAAACAAAAAAAACAGATATGCAAGGGTAAAAAAGTAAAGAAAGAGCGAATGTAAAGATAGGAGAAGATAGATTAAAAGAAGTGACTGATCATAGGTATCTAGGAAGTCAGGAGTGAAGGAGTAGTAGTGACATAAAGCAGAGGATAGCACAGGATCGAGTCGCTTTCAATAAAAACAAGTCACTTCTATGCTCGCGAACGGTTAATTTAGAAATTCGAAAAAGGCTCTTAAAAGTGTATGTTTGGAGCACGACGCTATACGGTTGCGAAACATGGACAATGGGCGCTGCGGAAAAGAATAGGTTAGAAGCGTTCGAAATGTGATGTTACAGGAGAATGATAAGGATACCGTGGAGAGAGAAGGTTAGAAATTAAGAGATATTAGAAAGAATAGGTGAACAGAGGAATCTATTGAAGTCAATAAGACATAAGTGATAGGTTGATAGGACACCTTCTCAGGTATAAAGGTTTAGTCAAAGACATATTAGAGACAGAAACAGGAGTTAAGAGGAATACAGGTAGACCTAGATTAGATTACTATTCGCAAATAGTTAAGGATGTGGGCTGTTCTAGTTTTAGGGAAATGCGAAGTTTAGCTCAGGATATGAAAGAGCGGAGGTGCGTGTCCAACTAGTCGTAGAACTGACGACCTAATGATGATGAAACATTAAACATGTTGATGAAGCTTAAGGATTTTATGTTATCTACGACTAATAGTATTTTCATAAGTGTTTCATTCAGAGAAGAACTTCGTTAATATTATAATTTTCTTTGTTGTTATGTGAAATGAGCAGAATAATGGTTAGTTTGTTATAAATATTGTGAAAAGATTAATATTCATCGGATAAATATACAGTTGACTGAATATTCTAAACTCTCAAAATTTAAGAAAACGAAATGTTATCTACATGAAAATAAATGTGGCAGCATACTAAGCACAAACGCAATAATTTATGTCAAAATTTCAGTGAGGAATTATCATTAAAATTCATTCTAAAATAGAAATGTTAGATTTCACGAAGAATAATTTTAATTGACTTTAGTAAGTTAATACAAATGATACACTTTTTAGTTTAAAATGAGGTAATGATTGATACTGGCCTTCAAGCTAATTGAAAAGTCAAGAAAATATTCACGGTTATGCACTTCTTAAGAATTTTTTTGTTGTTAAACGTTTTCTTATTTAAATCCTAAATTAGTCTCAATAAACTTCTATAATGATCATCCAATCATGCAAAAAGCACCATAAGAAATAAACAACCTATGGAAAATTGTATTTTTAATTAATGTGATCACCTTAAACGTTTCCATTTATTTATTTTCTATTTTGATAGGTAAATTAATATCATAAGAATATAAAAATTATAATAAATTATGAAATTTAAAATTAGACGTCAGTGCGACCTTTTTAATTTTCTTTTGACAAATTCACAGGGCTTTTCTATAAAACGAACATATAAATAAACTATTTCTGTAACTTGTATCAACATTTTAGTCCGACAGTGAAGAAATATTTTCAAAATATTACGGAACTGAAATGTTAATACATGACTTGTTTTAGGTTTGATCACGGAAGTTGTAAAAACGAAATGTTCACAATGTACGGATGTCGAAAGAACGCAAATCAAAAAGAGTTTAGATTTGGTAAGAAAGAAGAAACCAGAACAATTCAATAGCTTAGCAGCTAAATACGATCCCCAAGGAGTATGGAAAGATCTGGTCAAATAATAAATGTACACTATAATCATCATCATCATCAGAATCTGATTATAAGTTTTAACATATAATTGAGTACATAACCACTATTTTTCTGTGTTATTTTGTTGTTTACTACATAAATTACTTCTGTTAATAAAAATCTACAGAAAATATATTTTTTTATGTATTGCAATGTTTCTAAATTAAGCCTGTTACAAAAAAAAAAACGCACATAAGTATAAAAACTTTTTGCGATCAAACAATAAGATTTTGGAGGCAACCTGATGCGCAGTCCTCTTTTATCAAGAAGAATTGCACGAGTTTATTGAAAAGAAATAATAGAGGTTTATATAGATTATAAATAACGATGGTGCGGGTACCCGGTTTGGATCCGGTATGCAGAGGATCCGGCACCCTTTTTTAGGATCTGGCTGAGTACCGAATAATGGCCCGAGTAGGTAGGTAGGTTTAATAATTCCCTTATTTTCCTTTTCTACAATTTTATTCGGAAAGGGTCAACCGGATCTTTTGAACTTTGTAAAGTAGAAGATGACCACGAAAATGGTAAAAAATCTGTTTTGAGGGATGTGATTCTTTCACAAAATGTCCACGCTAATTGTGTAAGTCCAATATCATCGATCGAACCAATTACTAAACAAATTGATAAGATTACCTGACTTTTAAAGTTTTCGTAAACAGCACTAACTTATCGATATCGATAATACCCTGCCAAAAAACTTACATATTCTGATCATTATAAGTAGAATCTAAAGCAAAACAATTGTATGTATTTTACGACAAAATAACTAGTTTATGGTAATCGAATTCTCTGAATATTAAACTACACCATAGGACTTTTATAAATTATAAATTATAGATAGGTCGGGAACTTGGTTTGGATCCAGTACCCGACGGAACTAAAATTTTTTTAGCCGGCAGTCCTGGTAATATGGGTAATTCTACCAGAGAAAAAAGAAAAAACCAACACCAGCAATAATAATTTAAAATAAGTAAAACAAAAAACCTACCGGTAAAGGTCTAGATGATGGCCCTTCGGGGGTGGGGGTAGGAGAGGGGGGGATCGAAAGAGGAGGTCTCCCCCACCACTGTACCATAACAAGTTCGAGGCGGTCTCACCCCCATAAAAAGTTATGAAGGTTCAAATTTAATAAATATGCCAATGGTAAAACTGATGAAAAATACATAAAAATATTGAGAAAGTTATATAAAACATTGTTTAAATATCTTTATCAATAGGGTAGGTTAGGTTAGGTTAGGTTAGGTTAGGTTANTAAAAATATTGAGAAAGTTATATAAAACATTTTTTAAATATTTTTATTAATAAGGTAGGTTAGGTTAGGTTAGGTTATTGGGTTTTGTTCAAGTGACCACCCTCTTTCGATCCCCCTACACCATCCCCTTCGGGGGTGAAGGGCCATCATCTAACCCCCGTAACTTTTTATGGGGGTGAGACCGCCACGAACTTTTTATGGTACAGTGGTGGGGGAGACCTCCTCTTTCGATCCCACCATCTAAACCTTTACCAGCCTACCTAATGAAAATGCAAATAGATTGTATTGGGATAGGTCGTTTATCCTAATTTGTACTATTTATTGATTATTAAACTAGATTATTTGTTATTTTGAAATAGTTGTTGTGTTTACTTTTTCTCGTGAAAAAGAACACATCAGTTATTATCAGTATGACCAAATTGTTACAATTTCTGTTGCTTGTTGGTATTTAGACTAGGTTTTTATTAACGATAACTTAGTAGTATGATTTTGCCACCTTGGAGACTTTTACTGTTTACTACTAGATTTACGGATTAGTGTTTTGATTGGTTAGTTTTAGATTTTTGTAAAACATAACACAGTTGTCAAGATTGACCAAACAACTTATTTATTTTTATTACTATAACAACACTAAGTATATATATATATATGATAACATCACGGATGACGTTGCGATAGCATTTGTGGTTTTCAATTGACTATTTCATCATTTACAAACGTTATAATCTCAACCTCGTTGAAAATTCGCCAAAAAGGAATTAAAATTTCATTGGTTTATGTGTTTAAACGACTTTTTCAATGGGAGTTATACTTCGTTTAGTTTCTCTAGCGATGTGACCTTTACTTTGACCGGCGCAAACTAGAAAAGAACAGCACTAGGTCAGAAAAGAAAGGAGACAACTCTTGGCCAAACTCTTAACCGGTGAGGAGCGTATAATCTGTACAGTACTCCACGGAAAAATTGACCATTTTATCCACTAAAATTGCATTGCTCAAATGTGCTATTATTGTTACCAATTACTACTGAAAATATCAACGAGATGTTTATTCATATTTGAAGACATATTAAAGGCTTCAACGCTTGTTTTCGACTCGCACCACTATTCATGATTGAACAAAACTGTTGGCAGGTACTGTATGAAAAAGTATGTTTAATGAACAAGAGCCGAGAGTATAATGAGCTTTTTTATCCCTACCTACGCATCCAAGACATTGGAAGGGGCACATCGCTGGAGAAAATAAACGAAGTATACTGTAGTTTCGGACGTTGGTGAGAGCGGAAAACACTCCAGCAACAAAGATGTGAACCATTAACCGTATGCATCCCTATTATAAACAGGCTTTAGGATATCTCTTTATCCTGACACTTCTAACTTTTACTTGGAAGTACATGCTTCATTTTTATAATTACTGTAGTACATAAACTTCTTTTGTAGACTATATTTATTCATATTCAGTGACTATGCATAATTATTGATAAAGTTATTGGCAAATACGATGGAATGTATTTGTCTAAGTCTTAAAGCTTTTGTTATAGTGGTAAACGAAATAATAGGTTCTGCGATATGCTACCTTCAAGTTATCTAATCAGCTCTGATGAAAAAGGTATACTGAACGAAACGTTAGCTAAGCAATAATATAATGTCAACTCTTAGTATGTCTACCCTTATATCTATTCTTTTGATCCCTAATGGTTTCTAACGCTGGATGTACGATCCTTGGTAAAGAAGACACACACACACGAGAATTAGTTTCTTCCGCTTTTAGAAACGCTTTCCTTCTGAAACACCCTCTACCCACTCCTCTTCACTATTTTGGCAAGAAATTGTTGCTAGGACTATACCAGAGGATAAAAACCATGCCCACCATTGTTCTTTTCCCATTTCTCTAGGCGAGTAATGGACCAAAATGAATTTATTCATTGAACAAGTGCTTAATAGCGGAGTGGTTTTGTCTTCCCATTCCTTGACCTTAGAGTTGCTGAGTTATAAATTTAATAAATAATTCATTGACCGCGTATAACCTTTTTTTTGAAACAGCCTCTGTACTTAGCGTGACAAATAAAAATTAACCTTCACAAACATATGCCTATTTGGTATAAAATCGTAGTGTGACACATTGATTTTCATCTACGAAACGGATAGAATAAAAATAAGTGTGTTGTTGCACTGTATTTGTCATCAATGGTAATAATAACTGTGTAACCTGTGTTTAATCTAAGCACTACAAATTCAATAGGTGCACTGAAACGCACTGCTGCATAAAATTACTATTGTTTTGTATAATTTTAATTTACATGGAGGCACAAGGTTGCTTTGTACTACTGGGTACTGTACCGCAGTTGGTATTTAAAATTAACAATTACAAGGCCCTTTCAAAAAGTACCGGAAAAGTGCGAACTGGACTATAAGGCGGATGATCCCATCTTTGATAGGTACCTTAAAAAATGCGTTTGCATTGCCACGTATAATAATTTCTAAAACTTATTATTGTTTCAATTAACTTTAATTTTTAGTAAATGGCAATTAAATCTCTCATAAAATTAAGAAATAATACATTTTCGTTCTTCCTTACCTCCATTGTTGTCCAGAGTTACGCAAACAAGGAATAACGAACTCTAGATAAAAATTTTCAGTCTCTCTCCAGTATCTCAGAGTATTTCAGAATCTTTCAGAGTCTTTCGGCGTCTCTGAGAGCGTCTCTCACAGTCTTTCACAGTCTCTCAGTTATTGCCTAGGTGCTTTTATGAATCTCTCACAGTCTCTGTATGAGAGACTTGAACGATAAAAGTGTTAACTCAGAGATTCGAGTCTCTCACATGGAGACTGAATGAATAAAACTGAAAAATTGAGAGACTCGAGTCTCTCGTCTAATGACTGGGATCTCTGAAATATGTTGAACTTTAACTATGTCTATTAAAACACTACTTATTGAGAGATTCGAGTCTCTCGTTCAGAGACTGAATACGAAATGAGGTTCTCTCTATGACCGACTCGAATCTCTCGTTCAGAGACGCTGAACAGTTTTTTTGACAGTCTCTCGACAGTCTCTCTCAGCGACACCAGAGAGACTCGATGAGAGACGGAGACTCGAGTCTCGCTTTCAGAGACTCCGAAAGACTGAACATTTTTATCTCGGGAAGGTAATTAGCAAGTCCAGGAGAAGGATTTGGTGGTTTCAGTATTTACGAGGGTGTGCAAGATGGGTGCCGCGTTTGCTAACAGTCGACCAAAAATTGATTCGAAAAAACATTTCTACCGCAAATTTGTCATTGTATAAGCGTAATCCAAGCGAATTTTTGCGTCGATTCGTAACCGTTGACGAAACGTGGGTCCACCACTACACTCCTGAAACCAAAGAACAGTCTAAACAGTGGATTGGACCAGGGGAACCAACTCCAAAGAAGGCAAAAACAATTTTTTCGGCGAACAAGGTTATGGCTACTGTTTTTTGGGATGCAAGAGGTATTATATACATTGATTACCTTGCAAAGGGTAATACTATCACTGGTCAATACTACGCAGACTTATTGCAACGTTTGAGCCACGAGGTGAAAATTAAACGACCTCATCTGGCGAAGAAAAAAATCTTGTTTCATCACGATAACGCACCAGCGCACACGTCAATCGTTGCGACGGCTAAAATCAACGATCTAAAGTTTGAATTGATGCCGCACCCTCCTTACTCTCCAGACCTAGCCCCGAGTGACTATTTTCTGTTCCCTAATCTCAAAAAATGGCTTGGCGGTAAGAGATTTGCGGACAATGAAGAAGTAATCGAAGCTGTAAATGGTTATTTTGAGGAGCTTGACGAATCAGTCTATAGAGATGGCATTAATAGACTGGAACACCGCTATGAGAAATGTATCAGCCTTGGAGGAGATTATGTTGAGAAATAAAAAAAAAAAATTTTTAAAAACCTTGTTTTTCTTGGTCAGGCCGGAAACTTATCAATCCACCCTCGTATTTTGCACATTTTTGGTCATGGTTATAACTGACAAGCCATTTGCACCTCGTCGACATACATTACACTTAGCAGTGTTTTTAAAAGTCAATAATGACTCATTGTTTCTAACATTTTGTGTGGTGTAACATTTAAAAAAAAGAATATATTAAGCATTGGCATATTATGCAACACTTAAACGGTTAAACTTAAGGCTATGAAATTAATTATCAGATTGTAGTGATCTCTGTCATTAAATACGTATTAATTAGCTTTCATGAATTTTCCACCAGAAACTCACGGAAATCTCCTCCAAGTATAACCTTTACTCACGTTGCACTACCAAGTTACTCTACTACCACTACTAAACCACTACATATGTACATTTATATGTAGATAAAATTATGATGTAGTTTATAGTAATATATTTTATTGCTACCGTACTATTCATGGTCAACTAAAACAATAAAAATTTGGTACAATCAACGTAAGAAAGTTAGTTTAATGGTTCATATTAAAATATATCTGAAGGCTATCGGGTGCACGTACGATTATACGTATTTTAATTGCTAATTCTTTTACTATTTAATTAAGAAATATATATATATAAAATTAATTTTAATAAGTAACATATGCAATAAGAGTTATAATTATTATAAGTACACTACACAGTCATACATATAACGATTTTTATAAAACACTTACAATACTTAACATGTTCTTATTCATCATCATAAGTTCGTCAGTCCTAAGACTGGTTAAACACGCACCTCCACTTTTTCCTATCATGAGCTAATCTTCGCATTTCCCTAAAACTAGAACGTCCCCCACTTAACTATTTGCGAACAGTAATCTAAACTAGGTCTACCTCTGCTCCTCTTAACTCCTGTTTCTGTCTCTAATACGCCTCTTAATAGCCCTTCATGCATAAGAAGGTGTCCTTTATCGCCTATTTCTTACTGATTTCCGTAGAGTCTTTCACATATTCCTTTTAATACTTCTTCATTTCTAACTTTCTCTATCCACGGTATCCTCATCATTCGCTTGTAACACCACATTTCGAACATTTTCTTTTCCGCCGCGCTATGTTTCGCGCCTGTACAGCGCCGCGGCCCAAACATACACGTTTAGCAATTCTCTTGCATAGCAGTATTTTTGTTTTACTTTTATTTATTTTCATGCAGTACTGTTTTGTCAATACCGCTCAGATTTTATTTAAAGCAATGTCTAACTCTTTTGTTGCTAGATGCTAAAATTGCTTTATCATCTACAAATTTAAGCATAGTAATATTTTGCCCTGTATATCTATCTTTTTTTATTCTAAACCCAAATTGATTTTCCCCTAACAGTTCTTCATCCCTTTTTCTATCCTTCTCTGTAAAATTCTACTTAAAATTTTTGATGCATGGGAAACTAATTGTTTAAATGTTACTACTAATACACAACCGAAGATGCGTGAGTTTTAACGAGACGAACAACCCCCAGTTTCGGACCTATCCAAACTCTTATTACATTCATGGACGGGAATTACGTAACGGAGCAGATGCCCCACTGCACAACTCCCTAGTCCCATGTAGGAACCAGTTAAATTAATTTCAAGCAGCAGGCAGTATATCCACATCTAATGATATTTGCTACTAACAGTGTTAATATGATGGTAACGAATTTTAAACACCTTAAAAATGTTGACAAATACTAGATATAATATTGATTGCAAAATTTCAATAGACTAGAAAGTAAAAAATTGCATAATAAA
>NW_020438968.1:41780-49766 GCF_000699045.2 Agrilus planipennis | reverse complement strand
AACTTAAACAATTTAGCGACATATGCAGGCCACGCCATCTCACTCCCCACCACTAAGTGTTCAACATCAAACAACATCATTTCTCCAAAATAAAAAATACTTTTTATGGGGGCCATATATAAAATTTAAACTAGTTTTTTCGTCTAATAAGACAAGAAAAATATCGTATGAATTACAAAATAACAAGAAATTATCATTTACTTATATTTTCTGTGGGGGCGAATTTTTTTTCCTCAACTGTATATTACATATATTACTATTATTACCGTTATGTATTACTAGGTATTACATTGATAAATTGAATAAATGATGTCTAAATTAAATTTTTAGTTAACGTTTTCTTTTCAAAATTATCATGGGGATAATATGAAAGATGCTAAAAAGAGGCGATTTCGTTTTTTTTTGCTCTTCGCCATGGGGTAATATCAACTTACATAAAAATATTTTGGGGTAATGATTAAAAAAGTTCCCCGACCGCTGAGCTAGAGGCATTAGAGGCAGAAGTTAAGTGGAGTAGAGGTAGACCTAGATTAGATTACTATTCGTAAATAGTTAAGGATGTGGGATGTTCTAGTTTTAGGAAAATGCAAAGATTAGCTCAGGATAGCAGAGCGGAGGTGCGTGTGCAACTAGTCTTAGGACTGACGACCTTATGATGATGATGACACATCTAGCACATCTAATGTGTACTGTTACCTTACAAATGGTATGCATTTTATAAGTTTCATTACTCTCCTTTTATAATCTAGCAACTTCAACCTTTACAACTAAAAATATTTCGAATATTTCTTTCCCTTGTAATAGGTGCACCTTGGCTTACATTTACTCCAAACCCTTTAATTCGAGTTTCCAATAATTTTCTTCACAAAAATCAGCCAAAGTGATAATAACAAATGACTCTTGTTTTTTATGGAAAACATCAAAAAAATGGTTAGGTAAGGGTCATAAGGTCACTGTAGTAAAAAGTAGCATGAACGTACTTATATTGTCTGACATTTAGGAACATATGATTTCTCACAAGTTGACTTAATAACAGTAGTATAATTGAAGGGATGTTTAACATCATAAGGTCGTCAGCCCTAAGACAAGCACTTCCACTCTTTCCTATCATGAGCTAATCTTTGAAGTTCCCTAAAACTAGAACATCCCACATCCTTAACTACTACTGAACTGTAATCTAATCTAGGTCTACCTCTACTCATGTTTCTGCTTCTAAAATGTCTCTGACTTACCAACTTCTACCAACCTATCTTACCTATTTCTGATTAACTTTCATAAAGTTCTCCTATTCTATCTAATACCTCTTCACTTCTAACCTTCTCTATCCTCATCATTCACTTGCAACACCACATTTCATCGAAGCTTCTAATTTTTTCTTTTCCATTACGCCCACCGTATATGTTTCGCACCCGTACAGTGTCGCGCTCTGCCCTACACCTTTAAGAATCTTTTTCGATTTCTAGATTAACAATAAAGATAGAAGTGAGTTCCTTTTATTGAAGGCGACTCGACCCTGCGCTATCCCCTGTTTTATATGTGTACTGCTCCTTCCATCCTGAATTGTCTGACTTCCTAAATAGATAAAATTAGTCACTTCTTCTAAAAATAAGAAAAAAAGAAAATTTCTTTAACTTCAATTTTCTATAACTTGAAGGTAACTGGTTGCATTTGAGAGGTTCAAGTTGAGGAAGTTTGTGGAGAAAACGTAGAATAAACTTCAATGTTTACTTTTTATAAATGGCCTTTTTTATCTCATTTTTCTTAACTAGAATTATCATGTTATTATTAGTTTTAATAGTTAATTCAAAATTAAATCACTAATGGTTATTTCAATATTGAATTGCTAAAAAGATCTACATTAATTAAATTAAATGTAGAAATTTTACGAATGTAGGCCATTTATGTACAGCGATTAATTAAATATTAAAAATAATAAAAAAAATAGATGTACACCAAAAATATAAATAAATAAAAGCGTTCTGGTATAGTTACAATCGATGCTTTTTAAAATGTATATCGTATAACCTGAAATCGACCTTGTTTGTGCATGGAATATAAATAGACCAGTGAAACATATACATAGTATTATACATTTTTTTCCTGATGTTCGACATTTTTGAACGAATAATAAATTCGTTTGTTGGACCTTAACTGTGGGTAATAAAGTCCTTCTCGTTCTTTTTTTTGTTATAATTGAAAATAAACGTAAGTGGCCAGCAATAAACACTTTAATTCGAGTTGATAGATGTGGGTTATTATTTCTTGGAATACCTTGATGTGAAATCCCTCCATTTGCTAACAAAAACTTCCTTCTTTTGACGCCACTCGTACGTGTAAAATGTACGTATATATATAAAGTTGAAATCAATCTGCCGGATTAATATAACGAAGTGTTTCCTGAAGCAATCAAGATGACAAGTCGATCTCTCGTATCGCTCTGTTGCATTTTTGCAATCACTGCTATGATTTTTGCCGATGACAGTGGTAGTCGATTAAGGAATATCAACGTCGACGAAGTGCTTAACAATGACCGACTTTTCAACAATTATTTTAAGTGCCTTATGGACCAGGGACCATGCACTGCGGAGGCTTCAAGACTTAAACGTAAGAGACATTTATTTCTGTTGTTTTTTTTTGTTAAGTTAAAACAAAAAATGCTTTGAAATATATCAGCATCAAAAAAAATTGTACATACGTATATTTCAAAATGTAAGTAACAGAAAACTAGCAAACCTAAAAGTATTCAGCATCTTTACTTTCTGTTTCTGAAGAAATTGTCAGTTGACACCAAATTATCTTTGCTTTCTAATTACTTAGGAATTATTCATCCTTTTTTCATAAAATTATCCAAAACTTTCGTTGCTTTATAATCTCCAAAAAATAAAACGTACAACCTCTAATGTCCAGTGAAGTAGAGATTATCACTTTTTTCTTTAGTTTCATGAAATATTGGAATTCAAATTTCCTAAAACAATCAAATGTTTTTTATGTTTTATAACAAACATAATGAACGATATTTTTATTTTTGATTCATTGTTATCTATTTTATATATGGGTGAATTATTTTAACAAAATTATTCGTAGTAAGAAAAATATGACTTAGCGTTTGCTTTAATAAGTTGTAACTTTAGTAAATACATACTAGAGTAGTAAATTATACGTAATTTAAAGAGAAACTAATGATTTCAGTGCATGAGTTAATAATTCGTAGTTGCTTCTAACGAATAGATATTAAAAATATTGTTCTAGAATACTGGTGAATTTTTTTTTAAAGTTAATATTCTAGATTTTAATAAAACTCCTGTTTGGTCTATTTTTCATTAATAAAAATTAAAGGTATTGTCGACAATAGAAACAAATCTGGTGTTTACCTATAAAATATCATATAATTCATGTGACAAGTGCTATATAAGAAAATTAGAACGTACATGTCACTTATTAATTAAAAAAATAAAATCCGTAATAAATTAATTAATCAGCAAAAATTAATAAGAGTTTAAGATGCCGTGTTATAAAAGAGAGGAAGTTATAAAAGTCAATAGGAAATAGTCGAGATAGGTTACTGGGACATCTTCTCTTGCATAAAGGGCTCGTAAAAGACTTGTCAAAAGCGTCAGAAACAAGAGTCCGAAGGCGTAGAGGTAGTTCTAGATTAGATTTATGTTCCAAGATACAGGGTGATTCAAAAAGGACTTCACAATTTTGAAGTCATATAAAATTTTTCAGAGAATTTACAGAACTGACTGTAGTGGTAATCTGTAGGGAAACATCAAATTTTGACTCATGTAGTTCTAGTACCAAATGGCACCGTAACGAGAGCGCTAGCGCCAGTTTCGTTAAAGATGGCTGCCTTCACTGGACCCGAGCGCTGTGTTTTGGTTTAAAGAATCAAAATCGGCGACAACAATTAACGTAATTTCCGTACAAAATGGGCTAATGATCCTTCTGAGTGAGTGACATAAATGTTTTGTAGAAACAGGTTGCTCGGTAACACATAATAAATGATCAGGTCGTCCAAGCACATCTGACGAAGTGTTGAGCAAGTTAAGACCGTTTTGAATCACCCTGTAGATATGTAGGCTGCTCTTGTTTCCGAAAAATTTGAAAAGATTGAATTAAGATAGGAAGTAGTAGAGTGGAGGTGTTTGCCTGACCAGTCTTTGGGCTAAAGATCTTATGATGATGATGATGATCTGTAAATTGTAAATTAAGCTATAGACTGTCAGATAGCAACAAAAAAGAACAATTTTTTACAGTCTGTCAATGATAAGGGACATATTTACAGCCACAAGCTACAGAATAATGTATTACATAACATAATTAACATTAGAATTAATGCATATTTAAACATTAACATTACTTTTTTCAGAAAAACAGCTTTTCAGAATAACTTTTTACAGCCATTTATTCCAATAGAAGGCAATACTCTACAATATTTTAAACGTTTATTGGCAGACGATTTTCTCGAGCGCAAGATTTTACCATAGTGATATTAGTTTGTATAAAAATCATGTAATTTGCAACAATTTTTAACTGTCTGTCAAGAATAATTTAAAGTACTTAATGTTCGCATAAGATTTGAAAAATTTCACAAGGCAGACGATTTGCCTGTGTACATATATCAAAAACATATTAGTCGATTAATAAATTTTGTTCTTATAAAGGAACAATTTTTTAGAGTTTGCCTTTTGAATTGTGTAAATTTTTAAAACAAATATGACATTTTAAACTATTGGCATACTAATTTTAGGTGTACGCAAACACGGATAAACTTTTAAAAAAAGCCAATGATTTTTAACAATGTTTTTCAATCTGTCATTTCTTCTTCGCAATATTTGGTTATCAAATAGAAGAACCATCAAATGGTAAACGATTTGTAATAGTAGAACTGTCAATCTCTTATTTGCAAAAAATTGTTTTTTTTTTTTTGAGACTATCTGACAATCTATTACGATAAAATTAACGTCATGCAAACTGGATTTCAATTGATTTCATAGACCCATCTTCACAGTGTCAGCCTTTACATTAGAATAAAAATGAATAAATAAATGTTACAAATATACTTTATGTAAATGTTGGTGATAAATTAAGTTGCATTTAAAATGAATAACAAAATTGTATAATAGACCAGTCAACTAAAATTTCCATTACCACTACCATCAATACTAAATTATTTTCGCCCGAATTTTTTTCGAGAATCTTTTACGATTAAATCAACATATTTTTTTTAATCAAAGACAAAATTTGTACAATACAATTAAGTAAAGTAAATTCTTAACCGTTAATTTTAATGTTTATTGTTTATTTCCAGGGTGGCGGACGAATAATTAAACAAATTATTTATTTTTTGTTACTTTTCCGTTTATTTAAACCATCTTCAGACTTTTTGAAGCATTAATAGTTGACACAGATTTTAACTTAAAATGTTTAACATTCTTTCTCGTAAGATTATTTTATTATTATTAAGTAAACAGAATGTCTGAAGATGGTTTAAGTAAACCGAAACGTAACAAAAACAAACAATTTGTTTAATAATTTAACCGCCACCCTGGAAATAAAAAATAAATATTAAATAAAGTGGAAAATCACGCATNATCCGGAGGAACTGCCCGCCCACCAGCTATACTGGCTGGTGGGAATGAAACACCCAAATGTTTTTTTTTTAGACCTTAGAATTGTTTCTTGCTATACCGAGTGTTCCCACAGTTTATAACATATCTCCAAAATCCACAAATGTTGGTCATTACTTTAAATTATTCTTGTAGGATTGTTAAAAAATGTTACAAATTATATGATTTTTTAACCAACAACATTTAGGTACTATGCTAATTTCTTGCACTCGAGAAAACTGTCCGCCAATAAGTTTTTAGTAGGGTCTTGTCTTGTATTGAAATAAATAATAGACTACAAAAGGTTGTTCTGAGATGCTGTTTTTTTTTGTGCAAACCAATGTTAATGTTTAAATACGCATTAATGTGGTATGCATGTTATTTAATACATTGTTCTGCAGCTTTAGGCTCTAAATATGCCCCCTATATGACTTCTTTGATTAATCTTAAACATTTATAGCGTATGGGGAGGTTTGTTTTAAAGTCGTGTTTAGAAGTAGACTGTAGTCCGGCATAGTTTTAGTTTAGATATTTACTCTTTAATCTCAATTACAAAATCGCTACATGGAAAAAACTAATTTTTTATGACAATGCAAAAATTACAATTTTCGAATATAAATGACTAAATTTGCCGTAGAAATAGTAGGATTTATTAGGTAACATAATAATTTCAATTTTGACATGTTTTGTTTAATAATTATTTTAATTTTCTTAATTTTTATAATTTGGTTTGTAAAATCAACTAAAATACTTATTGTTAGTAAATTTATTTCTGCTGGGATTTTATTTTTACAAATTCGGGTTCAAATTGTAATTTTAATTATTTTCGGTTACGAAGCAATAGACTAGTGGGATAAATTGTAAATAGCGCTTTAATATTTAGGTAATTTTTCTTTTTTCATTTTCTCCATGATGATGGGTAATAGTAGGTGAACGAGTAAGAAATCTACCAATTGATGCAGAAATGCAAAAAATATTTTTAAATTTTAAAGCTTTCTCCTTTTGAATAGTTCAGTTAAATTGTATTAAGTCAATCCTTCTTAGCTTTTCTGTTTGCTTGGTATTTGTAGTTGGTTTATCATAATAATGAATTTACATACACGTTATCAAACAATAGATACGGTAATATAGAAGATATAATTTTTCTTATGTTTTACTAGAATATTTAATCGCTAGAGCACACATTGTTCATGCAAAAATACAATATTAAAATATTATAATACTTATGTAATTATCATAATTTTCTTCTATAACGTGTGTTTCTAATAATATTATTTCCAGGCATTTTGATCGTTTATTTTGTACTAATTGTGCTATTTGCAGAACTGATTCCAAAAGCTGTCGCCAACAGATGTGCTAATTGTACGAAGGATGAAAAGGAGCAAGCGAAAAAGGCATTGAACTTCTTACTAACTAAAAAGCCAGATCAATATAAAGCTTTGACCGCTAAATATGATCCAGATGAATTGTGGAAAGAACTCGTTTAGCAAATAGACAGACTTTAATTAATGTGTAATTGTTGCTTTCCTTGTTACTGTTATTGACATTATTGTTTGATTATAACTTTTATCAGCTGGTTTAATAATAAATTACTTAAACAAGTCATTCAATTGTTTTCAAGAAGGTATTCTTTTCTGATGAGTCTACAGCAACACTTGTGGATCTCGGAGCTATGATTCTTCAAGCTTCAGTAAAGCACTCTTTCGTATTTTATAGTGTAGTTGGAGATGGAGACAGATCCCCAAAACAAGGAATTCGGTGGAGTTAAGTCAGGCGGTCGTGGAGGCTAATGATGATTCTTTTTGTGGAGATATGTAAAAGCAATTGTTTTGTAGCCACTGTCGTAGTAATGAGATGTGACTAACAAAAGTTGTGGTTCTGAGAAGAATCGATTTCCAACGAGGTTGAACACATTGCTGTGTCTATGATGGGTGGTAGCACTGGTACAGCATCCGATGGTTGATACACTTGCGGTATTCAGGGGTTGATACTGTTGCAGTATCTAATAATAGCGAGCCTGGTGTTAGACTGATTTATTTGACTATTTACACGCTATTTATACAAAACTATTTACATTGGTTCAAATGGCAAAGAACATTTCAGCAATTTACATTTGTGTGTGTAACTGCCTTTGACCTAGTTAGTCGCACTGTGTCGCGACTAGGGTTGCCACCTTTGCAGGCTTTATATAAAGTATTTCTCGACTAAAAGGTTAAAAAAAAGTACTCAGCATAAAAATAAGGTATTTTATTTTTTGTTTTTAAAAACATATTTTTTGTTACACCTAGCAGCCAGTAACAAATTGCTGTCGCTCTTAAATACATTAATAGCCTCTAAACATGGCAAACAAAGATTTAAGTAAACTAAAAGTTCATTT
>NW_020438968.1:5806-40588 GCF_000699045.2 Agrilus planipennis | reverse complement strand
TAAATGACTAAATTTGCCGTAGAAATAGTAGGATTTATTAGGTAACATAATAATTTCAATTTTGACATGTTTTGTTTAATAATTATTTTAATTTTCTTAATTTTTATAATTTGGTTTGTAAAATCAACTAAAATACTTATTGTTAGTAAATTTATTTCTGCTGGGATTTTATTTTTACAAATTCGGGTTCAAATTGTAATTTTAATTATTTTCGGTTACGAAGCAATAGACTAGTGGGATAAATTGTAAATAGCGCTTTAATATTTAGGTAATTTTTCTTTTTTCATTTTCTCCATGATGATGGGTAATAGTAGGTGAACGAGTAAGAAATCTACCAATTGATGCAGAAATGCAAAAAATATTTTTAAATTTTAAAGCTTTCTCCTTTTGAATAGTTCAGTTAAATTGTATTAAGTCAATCCTTCTTAGCTTTTCTGTTTGCTTGGTATTTGTAGTTGGTTTATCATAATAATGAATTTACATACACGTTATCAAACAATAGATACGGTAATATAGAAGATATAATTTTTCTTATGTTTTACTAGAATATTTAATCGCTAGAGCACACATTGTTCATGCAAAAATACAATATTAAAATATTATAATACTTAAGTAATTATCTTCAGGTCAGAATAATGCTGTAATAAACATCACAATCACGGGCTTTATGAGCGAAGAAAAATGGTCCTCATGACGACGAAATTGAAATCTTGACTAAAATTTCTGTATTTTTATGGTTCATTTCTATGTTTGTAGTTTCAATAAGAATTCGACATGAGTTGCTTATGTATAATTAGAATATAATTTTTCAGTATTTTTCATACTTCAACAATTTCTTATTTACAGAACAAAAGAAGGTAGCATTTTCACTTAAGAATACTTATAACAACTTTAATCACATAAAAAAGGTTTTACTTTGTGACAATCACAGATAAAACTATTTTATGTAATTCTTTAATACCAATGACCAAATTAATGACAAAAGATTTTTAAAACTCGAGATATATAGTCATTTATTTAAACTAATGAAATTTTGAATAAAGAAATTCTGAACTGATACTGTCATGATTCAGGTCTTAAGGCCTGTCGTTGGTTAGAGTTGTTTCCTAGCGAAACGTACGAGTGGCAAGCTTTTTGAGAAGTCCTTCCATCTCCACTGTTGGATGTGGACGACGGCCTTTAGACCCGAATCAGGACAACATTAGTTAACCTACTGGCCGCGAAAGCCTTCACGAATTTGAAGGAAATTCTTTTTCCTAAATAGTTTTTATATTCTTTAATTTAAGGAAGAAGTTCAGGAAACAGTAAAATTTTAGATAATTGCCTACTTTAACCACAAGGAAGTAGAATTCCTAAACAATTGTTAAGATCATAAATATGGTATGAAAAAAAAAATGACGTAGGCCAAAGTTAAAGAAACAGTAAAACTAATATTCTGTTTTTACATCCCAAGGGACATCATTCTTGTTAGCTTACCGACCTATTATGTAAAGGCTTTAACGATAGTGAACCTTTTGAATCTGCTATTCAGACATATGTATTTATTAAAATATTATATATGCTGAAATGGAAATTAGACAACAAATCTAACTCCAGAGTTCGGTATGTAGGTATACATCAACACCTAACGTAAGCTATTTGTTTTACGAAAGTATTTAACGTAATAGCTTAGCGGAAAACTCCAGTCGACAATGAAAAAAATGAACACGCCCTACATTTTATAAAATGAAATTCCTTTTTGAACTTGAAAGTTTTTAGGTTTTTTATTTAGTAGCTACCTCTTGTATTTTAAACTTTTTACTCCACACGTATTTATATGGGGACCCTTTTGTAAAATTTTATCAAATAACGCAACCAGAGTTTAACAAAATATAAATTGAAATACTCCGGGAGTATTAATGCTTAATCTAACTGAGGGTTGCCGCATATCGTTTTCAATTAATAAATATGTTAGGTATGAAAATGCGTTCTTGTCTTTCAAAAAATTAGTTTTCAATATTCAATTACTGAACATATAATGAAAAGCAAAATGAGCTTATGGTTGTAAAACCTTTACAAAATGTTAAACTTTCATTTTAATAAAAAAAATATATTTCTACATGTAATATTGCCCGCATGGTTTCGTCAACTTCGTCCATCCCCATCTATTTTATCCAACCTCATTATCTCTGCACCGAACGAATTAAATTTTCCATCTAATTTTTTCAGTGATTTTATTTTAAAATATAAGAATAATTTCGTAAATGCGACAGAAGCACAAAACCAGAAATTTGGGGAAAAGCGGGTATCATCATCATCATCATAAGGTCGTCAGTCCTAAGACTGGTTGGACACGCATCTTCACGCTTTCCTATCCTGCGCTAATCTTCGCATTTCCCTAAAGCTAGAGTAACCCATATCCTTAACTATTTGCGATTTAGATTACTATATAGGTCTACCTCTACCTCTTCCAACTTCCGTTTCTGCCTCTAATATGTCTCTGACTAGACCTTCATGCCTGAGAAGGTGTCTTACTTACCTAACTCGTTCTCTTACTCTTTCTAATACCTCTTCATTTCTAACCTTCTCTATCCACGGTATCCTCATCATTCGCCTATAACACGACATTTCGAACGCTATTCACAAAATGCTGTCTGCATTTGGCGCTTGAAGGGGCAGAAACCTTGCAGACGGTACTTTTCTCCGAGCGGGATATTGAGATATGGTCAATCAATGCATTGAGACTGAAGCCACTTCTAGGAATTAGGACCCTCTGGTGCGGACGGGACGTACCTAATCCCTGTCAGGCTTCGCTCCCCGGTCGAAGCAAATTACAATAGTGACATTTCTACCTCTGTATGCTGGGTTAACTACTACCACTATGTGTCCAACCTTAAATAGACCAGGCATGTTGGAAAATTCCCATCTGAGATCCTGGTTAGTCTGTGTTGTGTTACGTCAGGTGGGGTAGGTTAGGTTAGGCTAAGGTGAATAACAGTCCCGTCCTCCCTCTTACTGTTCTATTAAGTACATATACATATAAAATAGGGGAAGAGGGGAGCCAGAATCATATATGTCTGTAAACAAACTGACTCGTTGATTGCAGTGCGACTGTTATAACATCCTTGGCGAAAAGCAAGAGAAATTTCCACCAAAAAAATTGATCTTTTCCCTAGTTCGCTGGATCTGCTCGCAGGGATAGCCTAGAATACTAGGATTCGTTAGTAATTGTAAAGACTGATACGTGGAATAGTTGTTTACGCCCGCCCGGCGATATTGACTGTCACGTCCCGTTGACTACATATTCTACTGCCGTAAAGAACACATTCTATACATTAGGGATAAATGCTATACACCATCGATAATAGTACTCTCACTTCCAAATTTAAACGGGTTCAACAAGTGAAATGACAATGCTTCGAATTAAAAACGTTTCAACACAAAAATGCCTTTAGTAATATTTAGTCGGGTTCTATCAAGGACATTTTAATATAATTTGTTTCATCTGACGATATGGGCATTGCCAAGGGTAGGCAGGGGGAGCAATGCCCTCCGTTTTGCTTCTCAAAAACTTTTTAATTAAATTTCAAACCATTGTCCGATTTCTAAAATTCCCGACAACAATGATATTACATGTATTGATTTCTTGATTTTTACTAATTCTTAATCATTTGTACGTAGGGATACCGATTTTGCCGACTATGAGGAAAAGTAAACACAAGAACTCTATCGAAATAGCAAACAATTTGGAATAGTAATTAATAAATAATACTAATTAAGACAAACGACTTATTCCCATGCAATCTTAATTACCAATTTTAATTAGGTAGGTTTTTTGTTATACCTATTAAATTATTATTGCTCGTGTTGGTTTTTTCTTTTTTCTTTGGTAGAATTACCCGGCATTACGTACGTGACGTCATTATTCAATATCTATCCTTTGTTTACATTACATACCTACCTATCTAAAAGAGATTAAAATATGCTGGCTAGTAGGGGACATATTTAATATAATTATCAATTAGGATACCTTCGAAATAATTACCTACTGTCTAATATCACTCGATAGGTAACAATTAAAATTTTAGATTTTAGATAATTAACAAAAACTTAAGCGAGTAGGCATAAGCAATTAAAAAATTAGCTACGCCTACATAAAGCTAAACTAACTGCAACTGCTTTATTATTTTATTTTTAGGGTTTCGTACGTTCGAATGAAAAACGGAACTCTTATAGCATCACTCGTGTGTCTGTCTGTCCGTCTGTTACAGTCAATTTGCTCCGAATTTACTGGACCGATTAAGTTGAAATTTAATATACACATATTAATTTCTGTGACCTAAACACTGACATATAACGTAAATAAATTAATTTTGAACATGAAAGTCACTTTTGGGGGGACTAATAGGAAATTAGAAAAAATGTTTTGCAAACTGTACCGTGTAAAATACCAAATAAATGGGCTTGTTGTAAGGGTCTCAAATATTATTTTTTTATAATTGCAATATAAATAGTTTTAAATTTATTTTAGAAATTGTTTCGACCATTGCTTAGCATTCGGGAGGACGCCGGTTCGATTCCGGGTCCGTCTGCCTTGATCCAAGATTTTCTGTGGTTTCCTTGGATCACTTAAGCAAATGCTGGGGCAGTAATATTCTACAGATATTCTTTCATTCTCTTCTGTCTTCATTTCGTCCGTTCCATCTTTCTCACCCGAACCACCACCCACCCATTCCCACGATTCCTGAAAGCAGGCTGAAGAGGGCCTTCCGCCCTACCTTCCTGCATAGTCCGGAGGGACTGCCCGCCCACTAGCATTACTGGCTGGTGGGAATGAAACACCCAAAAGTTTTTTTAGAAATTAGACGAAAATTGACCGTTCTCTCCTGATCTCTGAAACTACTAAACCTTAAATTTTGAAAAATATATACAGAAAATAGTTCTTTATTTATATATTACAGGAAGATTAAGAAGAAGTCTTTGGTCTGAACATAACGTGGTAAATCTTTCGACAAAACAATATTATGCATACAAATTTACATTTGCTGTTTGAATGTATGGGAGAACATGTCTTTTTTCAACTACAATGTCAAGTTAGTTCTTAGGTTAAGATTCCGTACATGCGAATAAAAAACGGAATCCTTATATGATCGCTCGCATGAGTGTCTGTCCATTTTTTTAAATTGATGATTACGGTAAAGGTAAAGTGTAATAAAAAAAAAGTAAATTCCAGTAAAGGATTTTTAATCGAAGTACTTTCGGATCATCATGTATCGTATTTATTACGAAAAAACAAAAAATAAATACGAAAAAACAAACGAGTTGTTAACATAATGATGTCAGTGTGCGTACGAGGACTTGTTTTTGCCATGTCCATGAAACTCGCAATCAGTTGCAAAGTACGTATTTAGTAAAGGCGAGGTACAAGCTAGTTCGTCGAAGTAAAAGGTACCCACGTATACTAATTTGCATGATTTAACTGAGACAAATATAAAAAAAACAAAACACGAGCATTCCAAGAACTTAAAAGCCATAATAATAAATAATATAATATAACGTGTTTATGTTTAATTTCCTTAGGAATTAAATCGTTTTTAATATTTATTCTAACATGTAATCATTAGATTAACCTGCATACTATCGGCTGATGTGGTAAAAAACCACATTTCCGTTATCCTGCTTCTGAAGAAGTCATTAAAAAATTGATTATGTATTGTTATGCTTCGAGACAGTACTTACAATTAGATACTTCTATAAACAGGTAAAATGGTAAAACCTAAAATATAATTAAGTAAGTAAATTTACCCACGGAAAAATAGATCGTTTACAAGAGGTCACGCAGTATTGTTAATTATAGTATCCATTAACCTTTCGTGCGAATGCATTTATTAATATGAAATTTTTACAACTGTAAGCTACTTGACCGTAAGGTAAAATAAGAAAGCAATTTTCCACTGAACAAGACAAAAAATTTGTGAGCAAGAACAAGAGAAGACAACAAAACCAAAATAAAATTGGTTTCATGACAGTTTGTTAGATTGTATTTGTAACTTTTTTTTTGCCGTATTCTCTATATCACAAAAACTGAAGCGAGAACGTTCCCTAATTGCTAGGTTTTTTTTTAAGTTACCTATTATTTTTACTGGAAATATTAATATGATCATCATATCATAATCAAAAACATCATTAAAGACAGTATAACTGTAGGGATAGATATAGAGGAGCAAAAGCTTAGTATGCTTAGATTTGCAGATGATACAGCAGTATTAGCATTTAGCAAGGAGTAGTTAGAGATAGCTATAAATAAAATTGAAGCGGTATTTACAAAACAGTATTGTATGAAAATAAAGAAAAGTAAAACAAAAATACTGGCATACAAGGGAAGAAAAAGTAGGGAAAGAGGAAATATAAAGATAGAAGACGAAAGATTAGAAGAAGTGGCTGATTTTAGGTACCTAGGAAGTTAGATAAGTCAGGACGGGAGGAATAGTAGGGATATAAATCAGAGGATAGCGAAGGGTCGAGTCGCCTTCAATCAAAAGAAGCCACTTCTATATTCGTGAATATTGACTTTAAAAATTCGAAAAAGATTGTTAAAGGTGTATGTTTGGATCGCAGCGCTGTACGGGTGCGAAACACGGACAGTGTGCGCGACGGACAAGATGAAGAGGTTAGAAGCGTTTAAAATTTGGTGTTACAGACGAATTATGAGGATGCCGTGGATAGAGAAGATTAGAAATGAAGAGGTATTAGAATGAATAGGAGAACTCATGGAAGGACTCTATGGAAGTCAATAAAAAATAGACGAGATAGGTTGGTAGGACACATTCTCAGACATCAAGGTCTAGTCAGAGACATATTAGAGGCAGAAACAGGAGTTAAGAGGAATAGAGGTAGACCTAAATTAGATTACTATTCGCAAATAGTTAAGGATGTGATTCTAGTTTTAGGGAAATGCGAAGATTAGCTCAGAACAGTAAAGAGTGAAGGTGCATGTCGAATTAGTTTTAGAACTGACGACTTTATGATGATGATATCAACAAGAATTATAGAAACCGACAATTCCACTATCATTAGCAGAATTCCAGACCATGGAGAGTCGCCACCAGAAATGCCCACTTATGCACTTGCATACTGCATTGAGAATTTATTTTTTATGGAGAATGTAAACAAGAGTCCGACCGATAAGGCTGTGTTTCCAACGTGAGCGAAGGTTATACTCTGAGCTCTCGACAGCGACACCGGAAGCCAATACTTTGCCATTCAGTAGTTATTACTTTCTGAAATACGTTTGAAATAATTATCCTGTACATTTTTAACGTGTACTGAAGTTAATATACAAATAAAACATGTTCATAAAAGCGTAATGAAATGTCATGTGATAATATGTAAAAAACGTCCAGAGATTTCTTCGAACACGACTCATTTAGTCGTCAGCAAGTCTTTTTTTTTTAATAGTTAAGTAAGGTACGCGTTAAACTCTGAAATTCTCAAAAGTATTTTATTATCTACACGTTTCAAATAAACATATCGATGAGCAAACCATGACTAAGAGCAAGACTGTCCAAGTATTGATTTTGGCCTTGGTCTTGGTTTTGCTGATATTGTCTCAGTCTTGGTCTTGGTCTTGGTCTTGTGTGTTCAGTGTTGGTCTTGCTCATTTAAACTGATACTTACGGTTTTTTAATAATTCTAAGTGCAAATGTTTCGGAAAAGGTCTAGATGATGGCCCCCACCCCCTTTGTACTATAAAAAGTTCGTGGCGGTCTCACCCCCATAAAAAGTTATAGGGGTTCAAAGTTAATAAATATGCCAATTTCTATACATTTCTAGGCATGTAAATATTTATATAGTCGTTCTTAAACAATATTCAAAGGTAAAACTAATGGAAAAATACATAAAAATATTGAGAAAGTTATATAAAACATTATTTAAATATCTTTATCAATAGGGTAGGTTAGGTTAGGTTAGGTTAGGTTATCGGGTTTTGTTCAAGTGACCACCCTCTTTCGATCTCCCATCTCCACCCGCTTGAAAATATGTTTTTTTATTGAATTTTATTTGAATTATAGTGTATGAAAATTGTCAAAATAATCAACTTTCAACCCCCATAACTTTCTATGGGTGGTGAGACCGGCGCAAATTTTTTATGGGGTTTTACTCAGGTGGCCACCCTCTTTCGATCCCCCCTACTCTCTTTCGATCCTCCCTACCCCCACCCCCATCTAACCCCTATAATTTTTTATGGGGGTGAGACTGCCACGAACTTTTTATGGTACAGTGGTGGGGGACACCTCCTCTTTTGATCCCTCCCAAGGGGGTGGGGGCCCTCATCTAGACATTTACGATTGTTTCTACCGACTCCGTAATTGTCTTAAATGCTGAAATTTTGTGTCATACATGCGAGTTTGTCATAACTCATAATGAAAATAGTGCCCATAGTTGGGACAATTATGAAAACTCAAGAAATTACCCTTACTCCTCCTAATAAATCCACTGGAAGTAATAACATCATTTAGTCTTGCGTATTTGGTTATGCATGTTTGGCCTAGGTATTGGTCTTGGTCTTATTCGTTTAGTCTTAGTTTTAATCTTTGTCTTGTTCGTTTAGTCTTGATCTTGATCATGCTAGTATAAAGACAGTTTTGGTAGAGGCCAAGACCAAAATGCGAAAATGTAAGACCAATTTCGGTCATCACTGAACACGCTTAAGAATTGTGTAAATACAAAATATATACAAACATGTAAAAAGCAAGCTAGCTTAACACAGTGGTTAGTCTAACTATAACACACCACGACAACTCACACTACCTCATGTTTGTTCCTAACCTAACCGAACATTAACCGAAGAATGCTTGAATTTGATTGATGTGGGTTACAATGTTAAGGTGTTTTGTCGTGATCATATCCTTCAAAACCTTTTCCGCTTTGCTTGTACATAATTTTTTTCTCTAAAATATGTACACGTTTCTTCAATAGATGTTCTTATGTTGAGCTAGGTCAGTTTACCAAAATGCTTTCAGGTATCAGCATATACACAACACAGCATATTTAATAGATTTGAAACTGAAACCCTATTGTTTTCCTCCTCGGAACCCGATCTTTAAGCTATTACGAAAATAAAAAACTGTGTACTCTGTTTAATTGACCTATAAAATATTAAGCACCAGTGCCTCTATCTATGTGCCACTATACAGGGTTTGTCCGGAAAGTAATAGGATTGAGTAGATTTAAAAAATGTATTGAGCCAATCGTTACAATTCCTTAAAAACTTTCAAAATAGGCTCGTCGATGCAGCGCTACCAGCGCGATTTCCAAGCAGTGAAGCCGTCACGGAAGGCATTCTCCGGAATAGCCTTAAGAGCCGCGGTGCATGCTGCTTGGATCTCCTCTGTCGTCTCAAATGCTTGCCTTTCATCGGTCTTTTCAGGCGAGCAAACAGAAAATGTCCGGGGGGGCTACATCTGGACTGTAGGGCGGCTGCGGGAGCATTGGGATGGAAGAAAGGCGGTGTGAGCCGGGGCGTTGTCGTAGTGCAATTTCCAGTCGGCTGCGATGTCTTGTCGGACCCGATTGACCCTTCGTTTGAGTCTCTTGAGCACTTCCACGTAAAACTTGACGTTGACGGATTGTCCAGGAGGAACAAATTCATGGTGGACGATGCCTTTCATGTCAAAAAAGACAATGAGCATCGTTTTCACTTTGGATTTGCTCATTCTTCCCTTTTTTAGGCGAGGAGACGCCGGCTTGTGCCACTCGGAAGATTGCCCCTTTGTCTCGGGATCATACTCAAAGATCCATGACTCGTCATCTGTGATTACGTTATTCAAAAATTGGGGATCACTTTCACACATGTTTAAATTTAATCGTGTACCTCTGCTCTAACGAACGCTGCATTTTCGGCTTGCACCACTCACAGAAACACATCGCGCGAAAAAGCCTGTTCTGACTCTCCAGGTGCTCGGAGACAACTCACCAGCCGCTCGTTCGTTAGCTTGGAATGCCCTCTACCGAATCCAGTCGGTGCGCGCACTCTCCGAAGTACAGTCGCGGTGGAAGGAAATCAGTCCTATTACTTTTCGGACAAACCCTGTAATATTTAATTTCATACCTAAAATCCAATCGATTTAATATATCTCACTCTTTATAAACCAAATAAAAAATGTTACATATGAGTTTCACTATATTTTTTATTAATTTATTATCTTCAACAACAACACTGTGACCTTTGAGAAGCTACAAGAAATTTAAACGATATAAATACATACATACATCACTTCGTTACTTTATAGGAAAATCATAATTTTTATTATTAGTAACTTTTTGTTGTTCTAATAGATAGTTAATTCAAGATTATTATTTTCAACGTGGAATATTTTAAAATATATTTAATTTCATTTAAACGTACGTATACTTATTACGGTCGAATTTCTGTGACTCGAACTTCTACAAAGTGAACTCGCAATTTCTTTTATTCCCTTACAACATAAAATACATATTGCTTTCTACTTATTCCAAACACTTTAACTCAAATTTCTCCATTTCTCCACCTTGGAATTCGAGTGTGAATTTTGTCTCTTTAATAACAATTTTTATTGACATTTTTCTAACACACTTTTAAAATGAATATGTCACTTTTCTTTACTGAATATTCTACTGACATCTACCCCCTTCTTATATGAAATTCTATGACATTGTTAGTTAATAATAGTGGATTAATATGCAATATTAATTTGAAATCATTTTTTCGATTTAAATTTTACCCACTACAAACTACCTCAAATTAATGAGGGTGGGGGTGTGACAACAGCAACAATTTTTCCCTCATTAATTTGAGGTAGTTTGTAGTGAGTAAAATTTAAATCGAAAAAATGATTTCAAATTAATATTACCCCCTTATTAGCCATAATGAATTTATCAGCCCATCACCATATTCCTTACTTTTTTTATTCTGTTCCCGATATTCCCATCTTTTTCTTCTAAATTCTTTCTTTTCATAATCATTCTTTCTCCACCTTCTCAATATTCCTTTATATTCATTCTTTTTCCTTAAACACCCACCATTCTACCGTTTTTCATTATTCTTCCCTTTTCTTAATGCTTCCTTTATCATTCTTTCATTAACACTTTCTTTTTAGATATATTTTACTCTATTTATCTTCCCGATGACAGTAAAAACTCGCCATTTTTATTCTTCCTTTTTTTGAAACCACCCTGAATAATACCATATGATGTTTCCAAGTTAAAATCTCCTAGCTGTTGATTTTAAATCGTACATAGCACACTCTTAAACCTTGAAATTACCATTGTTACAATAACACACACATCTACAAAAAAAATAGAATATAAAAATAAGCCTGTAGGTAATTTAAGAAACCATTTACAACAGTAAAACATTATTCCATTGGTCAATTAGTATCTGTATTTTTTTTTAATATTAATTAGTGCGTAAGTTTCCATAAAAACAAGAACATAATAAAGGTTGTCATTCTCAATGCCTCTCTTATAATACTATCTGAGGTTGTGGTACCCACAATATACATACGAAGCAAGTCATAAATATAATTTAAATGCCATGCATTTTAAAATTGTTCCTTATTTGGTTTTTTAATAATTGTTGTAAGTTGACAAATGATTTTATACTCAATAACAGATGGAACTCGAATGGATGTGAGAAATTATTCAGTTTTATTTGTTTAATAAATAAACCAGTTTTCATAAAAACGTGTTGTTTTACAAATTCCAATATTTTTGATTTTCTTTTTTTTTTTGAAGGAAGGTGTTAGTGTTATTATTTTAAACAGGCAACAAATTATAGAATTATAGACAGAGTGAATTAGAAAAAACACCCTAAGTCATAATTCCTTTACTTTTAAAGATAGTATATTCCTTAGGTCAAAGTTGCATAGTTGATTGTCATCTATGTTTTGGGATTAATTAATGTTGCTTCCAGTTTCAACTGAAATGACATCTCCTTTAGTTTTTTAAATGGAACACCCTATATATTTTATTATTTTTTAATACCTTGTTAAATTGTCTTTTTGTCTTTCGAAAAGCTCAACAGTATCATTTACCTAAAACCAATGGTTAGTGAGGTATTGGTCAGTTAGGTAATGTAATGTAGTCACCATGCATTTGTCTAATAGAAATTATCTGCTAGTATTTCTATCCTGTTTGATATTATTAATAATTGATAACAGTGTGTTAACAGACATGATTTGGGATTTATCTTCTCGGAATCCACTCAATATAAAGACGTAGTCTTCTCACATTATTCATATTTCATTAAAAATATGCTTGAATTATGCCTGATCATAGTTTCAACCATAATGCAGAGGTCTTTAATGAGAAACCAAACTGAGACAAGTTCCTGAAAGAAGGCAGCAACTCTTTCAATATTCAGAGTGATCACAGAGATCTGTATAGCACTCTGATGCCTGTGATATGGAAGACAATCGGAAAGCGCTACATTATGATATCCTGAGTACAACTCATTAGACGTTTGTGGTGTGGTATTATATGAGGAAACTGGAAACCTGGAAACTGTTGGAGAATAGAGGAAGTTATGAAAATCAATAAGGAATAGATGAGATAGATTGGTGGAGCGCCTTCTCAGAAACGAAGGGCTAGTTAGAGACATATTAGAAGCAGAAACAGGAGTTAATAGGAGTAGAGGTAGACCTAGATTAGATTACTGTTCACAAATAGTTAAGGATGTGGGATGTTCTAGTTTTAAAGAAATGCAAAGATTAGCTCAGCTTAGGAAAGAGTGGAGATGCTTGTCCAAACAGTCTTAGGGCTGACGACCTCATGATGATGAACATCCCTTCAATTATTACTTATTAAGCTTGGAATGTCAACCCGCAACATAATATTATCGTTACACATATAAGCAAAAATAAAACAAATCAAGTAGTTAAATAGAATTCATCATTAAGAAAGACAATAACTTGAAGTGTTGATTTTTAAATCATATAATAACGTTTAGAATAAACGGGCATTTTTTTCCGGAGCCTTTTTCTCCTAGGGGATTTGTTTTCCTTGATTCTGCGGTAGGAGTAGGTGTTCTCTTGATTAGTTAATTTTCTGCTAATAATGGAAAAATTAATATTTTAGATTATCTGAAATTAACATCACATTACTATTGTATAAATTTTTAAAATGTGTAAGCAAAATTGGTGCCTTTTAATAAGAATAATTACATGTTATTATACGTATACGAATGATAATTGTATAAACAAAAAAAACTGCTACTTTCTTTGATAAAGATTTCTTTTATTGTGGTTTAATATTTATTTCAATAATTAATACTTCAAGCAATATGTAAAATGTAAAGGGTACGTGCTCTCTATAATAAACATTTCAAAGCAATTTTCCAGGCCGAATTTGCATTTTGACTTAATGAATTCATCTATCATTCAGATGTTAGCACAACATACAAAATATGACGTTTTATTACTTATTTTAAAATTACTTTTTTATGAAGTAAATATATCCATGATTATTCTTTTATAATTCTTGTTTTCTAAAATCTAATTTTTTTGCTAAACATTTTAATCTTACAATTTCTGACGAAAACTCTTTTTAAAAATTGCCTAATTCAAAATTAATTTGTATGTAGATATATCATAGTTCCTTGAAACAATAAGATTTCGTTTCCTATTTGTGCAAGCCAAAATTCCAAAATTACTATTACACCTTGTTTACAGAAAAATGCCATTAGCAAGTACATTAACTAATTGATACTACATTATAATTAAATAATCATTGCGACCTGAGGTTTGTGACTAAGTTCATTAATTAGTTTTTGCTTAATGAATCATAAATAAGTAATAAATATATATTTTATTTCTCACAAAATATTACGCCAGTAAACAAAGTCAATAGAAGGACGCAAATAATAAAAATAATGTAATTATTTGTTTATTATATATTTTTTATATATGTATACGTGTATGAAGAGCGTCTGTGACAAACCTGTTGTTGAAAC
The DNA here is from genome assembly GCF_000699045.2 of Agrilus planipennis. Classification (NCBI taxonomy): domain Eukaryota; kingdom Metazoa; phylum Arthropoda; class Insecta; order Coleoptera; family Buprestidae; genus Agrilus; species Agrilus planipennis. The sequence continues at coordinate 26,619 of NW_020438968.1, read as the reverse complement.
GCCTACTTACATATAATTTAGTGTGTGACGTAAAAAGTGCGGTAGCTTCCAAATACAAGAAATTCATATATAAATAGGCGGCTGTGTTACAATTTAAATCAGAGTTTCGAAGACGCACAAGTGATCTAAAGAAGCAAGATGTCAAAAATCGCAACCGTTTGTCTTTTGGCTGTTTTCGTGGTAGTCGTATCGTCTGTACCACAGAATGGAAAATACACCATCAAGTACGACAATGTCGACTTGGATCAAATCCTCAGCAACCAAAGGCTACTCGAAAATTACTACAACTGCCTTATGGACAAAGGAAAGTGTACTCCCGATGGACAAGAACTGAAAAGTAAGTTCCAAAAATTTATTTTTCTAATATTTGGAAAATGTTACTAAAATCTATTGATGTTTTATTTGTAACTATTTATATTGAAGCGGTTAAATCTTATTTAGTCATATAACTTTTTTAAATATTTAAAGTAGCATTTTTTCCTGCTTGGTCAATTGTGGATTTTTAAAAGCATTTTGGAATAATGTGGCATTAAAAAGCTTTCAAAATTGTTAATCCTTGTATGAATTCGTGACAATTAAGGCTTTACTTGGAGCTAATCTTTACACAACTACTTATAAGTAACTAACACAAAAGTTACTAAATTGTATTTGAAGCACAATTTGGTAATTGTTGTGATGAATTCTTATAAAGTTTAGTTAAATAATAAACGTCATTTTCTGTATTGCTCTTTATGACATTTGCATTCAGTTTTCAAGTTTTCTTTGTTAAAATGTTCTAAATAACATCATCTCGGTACCCGTTTCAATAGATGTACATTTAAAGTTGAATCATCATTCTTTTAGAAAATCTTCCTGATGCCTTGAACACCAAGTGCTCCAAATGTAGCGAAAAACAAAAGGAAGGAACCCACAAAGTTGTTGAATATTTGATCAAGAACAAAAACGATTGGTGGAAGAATTTGGAAAGTAAATACGATCCCAGTGGCAACTACCGAAGAGACTATGGACCTGAACTAGCCCAAAGAGGCATCAAAATCTAAACGTTCCTATGAAAAAGTTGTTACCTACTAATAATGTATTGTCAAAAAAGTCATGTTTATTGTTTCATTGGTAAACTTAATTGAAATTGTGCAATAAAGCTTTTTAAAGATTGATAAAAATACTTGCTTTTTAGTTAGATAAGTGCAATACATGTTACCTACTCAGACCTAATTCTAAACTTAATAGGAAATGCCAAAATTTTAATCCAGAACAGGATTTTCAGACATCATCGAAAACAAAGACTTCCGGCAAAAATTGACAACTGTGAATCTAATGCAGCGAGCTTTGACATAAATATGTTTTATAGAAAAAAATTTTTAAGTGTTTAATTATACAATTACAAACTTTCTACGAGATAAACTCAAAATGGTTGTACAACCTGTTAGACAAAAAGAATATTACAAGTGAAAATACTGAAAAATTATTGATTCTGCTGTATCCACCTAATCACATGCCTAAATTCTAACCGCTTTTTATGCAATTAGAGATATTATTTAATAGATACTCTTCTACGCAAAGCATCTTGATGTTAGCTGCGAAGTATGAAATAGCTGTTGGGGAAGCTTCTCGTGTTTGTCAGGTAATACTTACAGCGAGCTTTTCGGTGGTTTAAGTTTACTTAAAATAGTTAAAAGTTCAAATAGGTCCATCATTAAAGAGGAGAGACTTGATGCTCTCAGTATAATAAAAAGCGAAAAAGACCTTTATTCTGCTCTTGATTTTAACAATATGATGACCTTATGGACGAAACTTCAACACAAGCTGATACGATATTAACCTATTGCATTAAATACTTCTCTTATTAATATCAATACTTCAAGAAGATTATTCGAGTTCGATTCCCGGAGAAGCAGTAGCAACAAACAGTTTTACTTCACTAACTTGAGATAATCTGTAGTGCGATGAAATTAAGTTGATTAATTATGAATGTTTAATAGTTAATTTTTATTTGAAAATGTATATTTTTGGGCATGTATGTGTAAAACTTTATTTGGAAAAATATAAGTACAGCTGTTGGTTATTCCGTTGCGCCCTATGGACTATGGACATAGGAATAATATAAAGATAGAGCATAAAGTGAAGACTTTCCGGTCAAAAGCTATTTTTTATTTACAATCTCTCTCGTTAATTTTTTTCTGAAGTAGTTATAGTAACAGTGACTAGATTAGATTTTATAGTTGTTTGTCATAAATAAATTAAGACAGCAATAGCTAATAAAATTACATAAAACCCAAGAGGCCTACACGTGCCCAGTATATAAACTTTTTCAATTCTTTTTATAAAATTTATTTATTAACAATATATATAATAAATAAATGAAATTCTATGACATTGTTAGTTACTAATAGTGGATTAATATGCAATATTAATTTGAAATCATTTTTTCGATTTAAATTTTACCCACTACAAACTACCTCAAATNTTGCCTAACCATAATACACTATACTGTATAATTCCTTCTTAATTGTTGTAGACAAATATGCTACAATTTTGTATATATTTTTTTAATTATTGTATAGAGATATGCTAGAATGAAAAGTAATTTTTAAGAGGAATTTGTACTACATATTCTTTAGCGTTGTAGTAGAGAGACAATTTTCACTACAACTTGTTTCTGTCCCTATATTTGCTACTATTTGTAATGAAAAGTCCTACAATTGTAGAAATTTGTTCTAGTTTTCTCTGAGTGCATTCTTCATGAATTTTTCAGACAGGTTTAAAATGAAAATTAATAAGACAGTTCAAGCATTTCAATGGGTGAAAAATGTTTTATTTAATAATCAATTCGTATGATGCTAAAACTTCTTCAAATTAGATTAGGTATATAGCTCAAAAATAAAGTGTTGATGAATACTAGAAGAAATACGAAGGTGTAGGTATTAAAAAAAATACAAATTGTGTTATTATTTCTTTATTGCCCTTGCTATAAAGACAACGACATTGACATCAACGGTCAGGCTAATTTACTCATTTTTTATTTTTTCCTATGTAATAATGTACGTGATGGTAATTGCTCTGAAAATACGACTTTTATCCTTACGATGAGGTCAGTAACATTGTTAGTAATTGTAATTTGTGTACTACAGTTAGACTGCACTTACACGCGTTTTTTCTTCCCCGAGCTACTCGAAAATAACTATGAAATTCAGAAATATTAAATAAAACTTACTGTAAGTGAAAAAATTGGCCTTTAAAAAAATGGAAGCTTTTATAATTCCAAAGGACTTTTCCACACATCGATAAATAACAGTAAGATTATTATTTTATACCCGACATAAAAATGTTCAGTCTCTCGGAGTCTCTCAAAGCGAGACTCAAGTCTCCGTCTCTCATTGAGTCTCTTTGGTGTCGCTGAGAGAGACTGTCGAGAGACTGTCAAAAAAACTGTTTAGCGTCTCTGAACGAGACTCGAGTTGCTCATAGAGAGATCCTCATTTCGTATCCAGTATCTGAACGAGAGACTCGAATCTCTGAACGAGAGACTCGAATCTCTGAACGAGAGACTCGAATCTCTGAACGAGAGACTCGAATCTCTGAACGAGAGACTCGAATCTCTCAATAAGTGATGTCTCCCTCGACATGGTTAAAGTTCAACATATTTCAGAGATCTCAGTCTTTCTACGAGAGACTTAAGTCTCGCAATTTTTCAGATTTATTCATTCAGTGTCTGTGTGAGAGACTCGAATCTCTGAATGAACAATTTTATCGTTCGAGTCTCTCATACAGAGACTATGAAAGATCCACGAAAAACACCTAGGCAATAACTGAGAGACTGTGAAAGACTGTGAGTGACTGGAGAGAGACTGAAAATTTTTATCTAGGGTATTGAACTATATTCTTAGAATAAATTGATTATTATACACCCTGTATTTTCCTACAAATAATAGGAATATTTTAATAGGGTTACCAACCTAATATTTTAAAAAGTTCGGAAATCGTTAGGATTAGTCTGGAGACATCAATTTAATAAATATATGAATCAACAAACAATAAAGCCTAAAAATAATCAAATAGTTCAGTCTATACTCTAGACAGAGAATTAGTATAGTAACTACATTGTGTGTGACATTCAATAAAAACATTACCAATAAAGAAACAATAAAATTTTATTTTTCATAAACATTGAAAAAACGGGAGATTATTTTTTATTAGTCGAGTCCCAAGAAAACTTAGTTTCTCCAGAGTTTCCGAGCTAAAACTGGAGAGTTAATAATCTTAATAATTTTTTTATTGTTGTTAGCCTACAATGAATTGCAGAAGTCAATCTTTTCCTTTTGGATGAATTTATATTTAAATCTACTAGAATGTTCTTGAACGACAAAAGAAATTTCGATTTATAAAATGTAATTTGGCTGCATACATAACAAATGGTCAAAGGCAACGCATTACCCAAAAGTTTTCCCAAAATTAATTACAGATTTTTAACGTATTTTGGAAATGTGGCGTTCAGAACACGTATTTTTTTATGAGCTTTATGTACTTATATTGCTTATTTGTTAACATACTTAAAAGGAATAAGTACATACATACAAAATTAAAATCTGAGTATTAAAACTGATTGAGTAAAGTACTAGGTACCTCAGGTACATATGTACGTGTGTCTGCTACCAACAAATAGACGGTTTACTTGCAGCATTTAGCCTTGTACTTTGAACAATCCTTATTTATAACCATAATTAAAATAACGATCTAAAACAGGCTTGACTTTCTTATTAACATATTCATACCTACTGTTTTAACTAGGTACCAATACAATGAAAAAGATAATTAAATGCTAAAAAATAAATTTAAATATTGATGTAACAATATATGCAGATATTATTGTTTTTCTAAGACATTGTTAATATTTTACAGCCATTTTTTATTGCAATATACGAAAAAAAAAACGTTACAGTTCCGTGAACATGCATTGTTTTCTTTTTATAGGATTTTTATATTTATTAAAACTTAGTCACTTTGAAAACCTGTATAATATGCAAGTAGGTAGTAGCTTTTAAAAATGATGATGATTAAAAATGTCTTTCTTACGCGTTTTATTCCAATCAGCTAAACCCTGCAAATAGATGAATAGATAGGAAATGTAACAGTCAAAGGGAGATATAAGGAAGATGTAATATTATAATCAGTGGGCAAAATTTTCCCGAACGACTCAACACAATCCCAGAAGAAGCTGGACCAGGAGCAATCGAATCTGTAACCTTCTTGGTTGCAAATACAAGTATATATAAGTTCCATTATCATCATCATTATTAGGTCATCAGTCCTAGGACTGGTTGGACACGTACCTCCACTCTTTCCTATCCTGAGCTAAACTTCGCATTTCCCTAAAACTAGAACAACCCACACCCTTAGCTATTTGCGAACAGTAATCTAATCTAGGTCTACCACTACCCCTCCTAACTCCTGTTTCTGCCTCTAATATGTCTCTGACTAGACCTTCNGTAGTTATAGTAACAGTGACTAGATTAGATTTTATAGTTGTTTGTCATAAATAAATTAAGACAGCAATAGCTAATAAAATTACATAAAACCCAAGAGGCCTACACGTGCCCAGTATATAAACTTTTTCAATTCTTTTTATAAAATTTATTTATTAACAATTTCCATAAATTAAAAGAAATTATGAAATCATAGTAAACTTTTCTCAATTTTTTAAATTTCATATGGAAGGTAATTCGGGGGTAGGAATTGTAATGCGTAGGAAAGTAGGGCAGAGTGTAGAAAGTTATTTACAAAAAAGCCATAAGATAGTTATGGTTAAATTAAACTGGAAGCCGGTAAAAACGGTATTAGTGCAGGTCTGCATGCCTACATCATCTTACAGTGAGGAAGACGTAGAAGCGGTTTATAGAAGACGTGATAAGTTTAGTGAAAGGGCAGGAAAAACTAATAGTTGTAGGAGATTTCAACGCAGTAATAGGTGAAGGTAAAGTGAGTGAACTAGCAGGTTCTTTTGGATTAGGCAATAGAAATGATACGGGAGATAGGCTGATAGAATTTTGCGATAAACATAACTTAACCGTCGCGAATACTTTATTCGACCATCACGTTAGAAGGCGCTATACGTGGAAAACGCCAAGTGATTTAGGGAGATATCAGTTAGATTACATATTTGTTAGGCAATGATTTAAAATTCAAGTGAAGGACTATGTAGCAGTTATCCAGGAGCAGATATAGATAGCGATTGTAACTTAGTAGTTATGAAGACCAATTTTAAATTGAAAATTCTGAAAAATAAGGGAGGTAGGAGACATCTTGACTGAGGAAAGCTTAAATGTAACGAAACGCGTGATAGGCTAGGTACAAGGACAGACGAAATATTAAAGGCGGCGGGAGAAACGAATGACGGAACATAGAGGCAGAATGGAATCGAGGCAGGGGTCATTTTGATAGAAAATGAGGAAAAGGCATATAGGTGGGAAGAATATTTAGAGAAACTATACGCAGGCCCTGAGTTACGAGATATAATAGAGAAGGAAGACAGTGTGGAGATGGATGAGCTAGGTTATCCCATAATGAGAGAACAGTTCGATGTAGCATTAAAAACTTAAAGAATAATAAGGCGCCAGGTGTAGATGAGATACAGGGGGAAATTCTAAAACATGCAGAACAAGAGGTTAGAGATCGTATGTTTAAGTTAGTTAGTTACATTTACGAGACGGGGAAAGTCCCAGAGGATTATAAACGGAGCGTGGTAGTAACCATAGCTAAAAAGAGAGGCGCGGATAGGTGCGAGACATTTACAACAATTAGCTTAACTTCCCATGTGTCAAAAATCCTAACTGGAATTGTACAGAGGAGGGTGGAAAAAATGGCGGAATTAATTAATTAGGGGAAGATCAATTTGGGTTTAGAAGAAATAGAGGAATGCGGGAGGTCATTCTAGCTTTACGGGTAACAATAGAGAAAACGATAGAAAAAAGTAACAGTGCGTAGATAGGATTTGTAGATTTAGAGAAAGCTTTTGACAATGTTAAATGGGACAAGATGCTAAATATACTTAAAAATGTAGGGATGAGTTTCAAAGACAGAAAAGTGATATTTAGTTTGTATAAAGAGCAACAGGCAGTTGTAGAGATGGAGCTGCAACGTAGAGTTATAGTTATAGTTAATATTGGGAAGGGAGTCAGACATGGATGCACACTGTCATCGCTACTTTTTAATCTATAAATCGAAGACGCGATCAACGTCATTAAAGGCAGTACAACTGTAGGGGTAGATTCACTTTAAATAACCTCCTTAGATTTGCAGATGATATAGCAGTATTAGCATCTAGCAAGGATAAGTTGGAGATAGCTTTAAATAAAATGGAAACGGTATTGACAGAACAGTACTGTATGAAAATACATAAAAATAAAACAAAAATACTGATATGCAAGGGAAGAAAAAGTAGGGAAAGAGCGAATATAAAGATAGGAGACGAAAAATTAGAAGAAGTGGCTGACTAGGTATCTAGGATATCAGAATTGTCAGAACGGAAGGAGTAGTAGGGGTACAAACAGAGGATGGCGCAGGATCGAGTCGTTTTCAATAAAAAGAAGTCACTTCTATGCTCGCAAACAATTAATTTAGAAATTCGAAAAAGATTGTTAAAGGTGTATGTTTGAAACACGATGCTGTTCGGGTGCGAAACATGGGCAATGGGCGCGGCGGAAAAGAAAAGGTTATAGAAGCGTTCGAAATATAGTGTTACATACGAATGACGAGGATACCGTGGATAGAGAAGGTTAGAAATGAAAAGGTATTAGCAAGAGTAGCAGAAAAGAGGACTCTATGGAAGTCAATAAGAAATAAGCGAGATAAGTTAGTAGGACACCTTCTCAGACATGAAGGTGTAGTCAGAGACATATTAGAGGCAGGAACGGGAGTTAGAAGGAGTAGAGGTAGACCTAAATTAGATTACTGTTCACAAATAGTTAAGTATGTGGGATGTTCTAGTTTTAGGGAAATGCGAAGATTAGTTCAGGATAGGAAGGAGTGGAGGTGCGTGTCCAACCACTCATAGGACCGACGACCTTATAATAATGATTAATGTATTGAGGATAGGCTTCAGCACTCCATATAATCACCCTCAAGTAACTGGACTTTTTGTCGTTTCTTTGGATCATTAAGGAAACTGGTGGAGCAGTAATAATATTCCAACGATAAATAATCTTCCACTTCTCTTGTGTCTTCATTTCGTCCGACCATATCGCCCATCTATTTCGGCAAATCGTAAAAGAAGGCTGAAAGGAGTCAAAGCTTCATTCATCTTACCGGAAAAGTGCAGAATAAGCTTCAACGTTTACGTTTTAATATTCTAATTCTCGTAACAAGTGCAGAATATATAATAATACAAATAGAAATGTAGTGATTCTTCATTCTATTTTGAATTACTAAGAAATTTTTTGAAAAAAAAAAGAAATGTAATACTATCAGGACTTTTCAAATAAATGACTATGTACAAACTTATTGTTTGTTTGTCCATCTGAAAAACATAATAGTAACAGCATGAACGAGATTTAGCTACTACAATAAGTCAGAAAAGAAAAATTAAGAATACCAACTTTTAAATTGGTGAAGTGCCATTTTGACAAGGTAAGACAGTGTCAAAGAATCATTTACGTAAAGTATACTGATAATAAATAATTGATGGGGCGCTGAGGTAAAAATAATAATATAGTAGACAGGCGAAAGGTTGGACATGATGACATTTTGTAATGATTTCCGTTTGCGATTTACCATAAAGAACCCTTAGAAGACAATAAAAGTATTGTTTAGTATGAAATATTCGTAAATAGCGAAAATGTTGAAAATTATATTGCAATTCTGTAACTTAACTATTGAAGCTGTTTTAATACGACTAAATTGTTCTAACCGCTGCAATGCAACTCCGTTAATTGTTGCACGTGGAAAACAATTTCTCTTTTGTTGTTTCTGTCTTATTATTGAAATATTAACATACGCAACACGGTAAATGATAATGCAATTTCCGAGAGTGCGAGTAACTAAAGTCGAGGCGTTGCATAATAATCCCCTTCTCATAAGGAAATCTTTGGGAATGTATAAAAGGAGATTAGTAGTTAATTCCTATGCAGTTTGCACAAGTGTTATAAGTGAAAATGAAGGCGTCTGTTGTTTTTCTTTTTGCTGTTGTCTTGTCATGCATCGCCTATGCGATGTCTGCGACCAAATACACGACCAAATACGACAACATCGACCTGGACGAGATCCTGAAGAGCGATCGCCTCCTGGGAAATTATGTTAAATGCTTGATGGAGGAAGGAAAATGTACTCCTGATGGAGCTGAATTAAAAAGTAAGTACCACACTTAACTAAACTTTGAAATTAGAGGAAAAACTCTACAATTCCAGAATTTATAGTAGTCCTTAAAAGTTGCTTGTGTTTATGAATTCAGTATTTAAAATGATTTTGGAAAACTGCTTGTTACAATTTCCCAAAAATCATGTCGTAGTTTTAATAATGTTGATGGATTCCGCAACATTAAAAATAATGTAAGAAAAAATGCTCAAGAAATAGATTAAAGCTTTTAACAAATGTTTCAATACTTTCGATCATATTCAGGCAATTAACTAAATATTCTGGTTCCACTAGAAGCATAAAACACTTTTCTTGAATTATATATGCATTGATTGTGGTTTTTGCAGTCGCAGTCCAAAAGCACTAGTGTACATCTTAAGAAAATAAGAGGACGCATGTTTTTAACGACTTTAAGCTAAATTCAGCAGTTCAGATGACTTATGTCTAGATATAAGTTATAATGCATGGAAGCATAAATATTAGATATTCACTTTAACTCAAATTTACCAAGACAGAATTTTAAAATTCTGGAGCACCACTGTAATAGGTTTGATTTGATGTTCTACAATGTTTACCGCGTGTCTGTAATAAATTTACGATTTCTGAAATTTTTAAAAAATTCTAGGATCTTCTGATAAATTTTAGGTTTTAGGTGTAAATATATTGTTATCAGAAATATAATATCAATAATAGTATAATATCATAAATTTAATATCAACACTGCATTTTTAAATTTACTATCAATTATTAATATTGTTTGCATAGATTTTTAAAAGTATTAAATAATTTCAGTGACAGAAAATAGTCCCTGGAATATTTGAAATCAGTTAAAATTATAGTAACTAAAAGTTATCTCATTTGCAATTGCATATAAATGGTACACATATGTATCATTACAGCGACAGGTGTAGTGAAAGGGATGTAAATGGGGCACTCCCAAGAAAATTCGATACATAAAAGTGGAATTTGTAGGATATGAAATACCCGATAATAAATAAATCGACTTACTTTTTTAAACAACTAAGGCGTCAACCAACATTCAGCTTTTTCACTTTTGATAAAAAAAATCTGTAATTATCTTCTTTGAAAGACATTTCTCAGGATTCAACTGCATGATTTCTCATTTTCTATTTAATCATAAAAATGGGCTTCAAACGTGACGGCTTTTAATAATATGTTATGGTTTCTGGAAAGGACTACCCCTTTACATTAGGAAATGCCCATGTTTCATTTTCTGTTGCGTTTCTATTTTTTGGATTCATGTACATGTCCTTGATGCAATTTTAGAATTTTCGACCGTAGGAAATTGGACCAAAACAGTAATGGAATAAATAATCGAAATTTTATTGCAGCTTCTTCAACAACTTATGTTTACTCTTGCTCTTATATTAAGTATTTTCTTGAACAATAACCAAGTCATCCTGCCCAAACTTAACCAGAGGAAAAAATTTCGGTTGTTTTCTTCGATCACTGTTTTGGCCCAATTCCCTACGATTTGTATATACCAAAATTCTGATAAGTAAATTCTGGTTCTTTGATGAGTCCTGACGATATATCGTTTTAGAGTCATACAAAAATCTTAGTTTCTTGTGCAACATTATCCCAATAATTTAGAGGTTGATTTGGTTCAGGAATGCATTTTTAACTGTTAGGCTTCCATAAACAAGACAACAGAGAAATCCGAATCAACATCAACATTACCTAAGTATCTAAAGCAACTTCTACCAGAATATGCATCGCACCTTGTACTTCAACCACAAATTTTTCTAGAGAATGGAACTTGTTGGAGGCAGAGATAATGAATACCTAAACTACATTAAAGATAAATTCATCTACAAAAAAGTTACATAAAAAGAGTAGGTCTTGTTCTTTCATTATTCGACTACGGCAAAGTCAAAAAGAAGGATTACGATTTTAACAAATCTGTTACATTCGAAACAGCGCGTGAGCTCTGATTATTGCTTTTGCTATCGTATCGAAAGGGATGTTAAATGAAAGAGGGGAAAGTTTTGAGTTCATAAATATAGTAGAACATTAAAGTATACCAAGCGACAGGAAAACAATTTTACGGTGTTTCAGCATTCTTAAAATTTCCGTACACTTAACATTTATTTCATTTGTCTTGAAGCCCCTAGTCTAGATTGTTTACCTACTAAGTATCCGTTAGGTTTTCAAGCTATTAACCCACCTATGGATAAATAAAAAGTAGGAAAGAAGTTAAATTAATTATCACCTTATTGAGTAAGACAAGTCTTTTGACATGTTAGATACTATTCCTGTTTCTATTGAAGTCATCTGACAGTTTCACATTCATACAGTTATATGTAATTCAATTCAAAGGCGTGGTCGTGCATTGTCAACTACAAACAACACCAGTGGAGTTACCGCCAAACAATGATAAAAAATGTGCAGGAGGCACATTTGTGTTAAATTATAATGTTATTAATATGAAACCTCCGGAAGACTTAATCAAAATAGATAAACAGGAATATGTAACATTTCAAAAGACTTGTCTTCCTAAACAAAAAAATCAGCACCTAATTTGTTTCTTTATCTTTAGTTTAATTTATTTTTCCTTGGACTGGTTGTTTTTTTAAACTTTTTTGTATAAGGCCTACTCTATATAACGAAACGGTTATTTACACCGAAACAAAACGTCATGTTTGAAATAAATCAGTAGATCGCGAAATGGTCAGAGTAATATGACTAGATGCCAAATGCAATGATTATTTCGTCATCGGTTCATGTAAAATTGATTAGATAGTCATCAGTTTATCGGCTTAAGTCCTTGTCAGATACCGAAATCGGCCACTACCTGGCATCATCATGGAAATGATGGAACAAACAATTTTCATACATGAAACACTTTGAAACTCAATATAGTAGTTAATAATTTTTATCCACTATAAATTACCTCAAGTTAATGAGGAAAATTTCTTACTGTTTTTACACCCTAGATGGAAATTGAACCTGGAACTTTTGACTTTACGCTATATTTGCTGCTGTCACCTTTCGTATCTTACTGGTCAGAACATAAGGCGTAAAGCCAAAGCTCCCGAGTTCGATTCCCGTCGAGGAATTGACAACAGTAACAATTTTTTCTCATTAACGTGAGGTAATTTACCATCATCATCATGGTCGTCAGTCCTAAGACTGGTTGAACTCGCACGTCCACTCTTTCATATCCTGAGCTAATCTTCGCATTTTCCTAAAACTAGGACATCCCCCAACTATTGTGAACAGTAATCAAATCTTCCTCTTAACTCCAGTCTCTGACTAGACTTTCATGCCTGAGAAGGTATCTTATCAACCTATCTTGCCTATTTCTCATTAACTTCCGCATAGTCCTCTGTTTGTTTCTAGTATCTCTTCATTTCTAACATTCTCTATCCACGGTATCTTCATCATTCGCCCGTAAAGCCTCATTTCAAACGCTTCTAAGCTTTTCTTTTTCGCAGCGCCCACCGTCCGTGTTTCGCATCCGTACAATGCCGCGCTCCAAGCATACACCTTTAACAATTTTTTTCGAATTACTAAATTTATCCTTCGCGAGCATAGAAGTGACTTCTTTTTATTGAAAGCGGCTAGAACCTGCACAATCCTTTGCTTTAAACCCCTACTACTCCGTCCATCCTGACATATCTCACCTCCTAGATACCTAATCAGCTACTTCTTCTAATTTTTCGTCTCCTATCTTTATATTCGCTCTTTCCCTACTTTTTCATCCCTTGCACACCAGTACTTTTGTTTTACTTTTATTTATTTTCATACAATACTGTTTTGTCAACACCTCTTCCATTTTATTTAAAGCTATCTCTTAGTCATCTTTGCAAGATACTAATACTGCTATATCATCTGCAAATCTAAGGGAGTTATTTATTGTGGATAAAAATTAAGACTTAAACTTTTACCTTAATATTTAATTTTCTCTCAGTTTTTCTTCTAACATTTGCCCTATCGAAGACAAAAATACATATATAAAGGATGAACAACCAGGTAGTGCTTTAGAGTGTTCAGATCAAAATTTACAGTTGTTCACCCCCAGTTCTAATTCTACCTTCAAAAAGAGCAGTTTCACTTATTAACTTCTACTAATCTTCTTTTCCAGGTTAGATGGGATTAAAATTAAATTAAATAAAACCTTGAACAGCTCTTGTTTCTAATTTTGTGTTATTTGATTATCAAAGACGTCATATTTTTGTCAAAATCTGTTTATTGCAAAATTTTAAGAAATTGAAAAAATTACAAAATGACACCATCTTGTTTACAATAAACACAAACAAAATATTAAATTTATTAGGTATACGTAAATGAATGGATGTGTTGATTTTACATTAGAAAATATTAACATATTTTATATTTTAATATGAATTTTGCATTTAACAGTAGCATTCCAAACGAGTTCCTAATTTACAATTTAATTGTACGATTGTATTATGTCAGAGATGATTACTTAATAGTAAACCTAAACAATAGTGATTCCAGTAATCTGAATTCTATTTCGTACGAAATTCTAGAAGTAACCTTAACTAATTAAAACATGTACCACATTATAATTATTGCAACCACTTTTAATTTTTAACTGCAACGAGTGAATCAGAGTTCACAAGGCTTACAAAAGACTTAAATAAAACTTATATGTATAGTTGGAACGATCAAAATTGGCAGTCTGCAATAAATTATCTGTGAATATGAACGTATATTCTTTCTTGTTTCCATTTGGGACTGTAGCCATTTGCTGTGTTTTTAGCACGCCCTTGTTAAGTTATGAAATGCTTCATGGCTAGTACAGACAAAGTAGAAAGAGATAACCGAATAATAGAAAGCGATGCAGGGGTTAGAGGTTGCGTATGACGCAAAAGGTCAGGGTTGGGTTTATAACTGCCTGGTTGGAATTATATTTTTTGTTGTGTATTAACGCGTGCATGGAATATTCCGCCGTTTCTAGAAGGTTCCAGTACATTCCTCTGGAACTTTCCTTTCCTCCACTCCGAACTTTGTTCGTTTGTACTAGGGTTTGTCGGTTTTTAAAAACCGATTTTAAAAACCGGTTTTTTGGAGAAAATTATGAAATTCGAAAACCGGTTTTTTAGTAGGAAATATCGGTTTTCAATGTATGGATAACACTAAAAAAAAAATTGAAAATGACAAATGTAGCCAAATGTACCAGATTGATGAAAACACTGTTGCAAGCGGTTTGGTTCTTGGAATTATATCGGACCGATATAAACATGTGTTTTGTCTATTGGATAAATTAATTTAGATTATATATCAGTTTGATAGTTTTTATTTAAAGGAACCGGAAGAAGTGACTTCCTCTACTCAAACTCTAAGAAAAGAGTTTTTGGCCCTGGAAGCCACAAATAAAAGGACAAAAAATTTAGAATTATTATATCAGGCTTTAAAAACGATTAAGCCTAGTTCGGTCGCAAGTGAGAGGGTATTTTCTATTTCGGGGAATTTTGTGAATAAACTAAGGACACGGCTAAATAGCAAATCGATAGACGTCCTCTGTTTTCTGAAATCATATTTCATTAAACAAAAAAATAAATAGAATATTTAAATTTGTATTAAAATTGCCCGGAATAGAAAATACTTGGTCCTTTGCTTAATTGTCTTTAAAACTAAAAATGATTTTAATAAGTATGTATGCATAAACTTTATTTACTCTTGTCTTTCGGCTTTGATTATAATTTACATTATATAATACACAGTTGTATATTTTCTAATTGTTTTTAATAAGTATCCATCTGTATCTAATAACATTGTTTTTTAAAAAAAAAGTATCTACGGTTATTATAAAAATATGAAAATATATTGTTTTTATTTATTCGAACCCTTTGTTGAAAAACTCGTTTCACTATTATAAAAATATTTACATCCTTATATGTGAAAATTATGCATAAACAACGAATAATTGTTTTTAAAGTTATTTAATCCTGGTCAACTGTTATTTCTTTGTTCTACTAAATTGCATAAAAAAATCAATAAAATTGAACAGTAAATAATTTCAGTCAAAAACTGCGTTTAATCACTGTAAATTTTCTGTTAAAATTTTTTGTTTCGAATTACAGAATATTCGAGTATATTTTTTTATAAAAATTCGAAACCGGTTAAAACCGGTTTTCTGGAAAAATTATATATTCAAAAACCGGTTTTCTAAAATGTCGGTTTTTGTGTAAACCCTAGTTTGTACATATACGCCCGTTCTCCACACTAACAGTCTTCCCAGTTTTCTCTCATCGACTCTGTGTCATTGTAAATAAATACAGTTGTTCATAACTGTGGTTGTTATTTATTTTAACCCCACGATTTCATTTTTGTTGTTTATTTTATTGTTTAATTTTCCGATGCTGGGCAACATGCTCTTTTTCTGCTTGCCTGCGTCTCTTTCTGTTACACATTACTTAGTATAATGTTATTCCTTTTTCTTTATTAGTGTCCGCTGCAATTCCTACCTGACATCTCTTTTCTATGTTTGCGATATTCCTTACAACGTCTGTCGTGAGTAAAAGTAGGCGTTTTGTCAGCAACCGCTCTAGTCTAGTTAGTAAGTTGAAAGAAGAAAGTAAATGTGCGCAGTTTTATTGCCGACTATGCCAATTTTGAACGTTCCAACTGTATCCAACTATGAACGTTTTAGGGATACCTGTTACTGAGAACCAGTACTGAAAGCATTTTGTTCCTTTCCTTGTTTTTCCGAAATCGACAGCACGTTATAGTAAGAATTACTGGGATATTTTACATAACTAAATACCGATAATTTCTAGAAAGTTAAAAAGTTTTTTGCTTTAAAGTTTAGTATGTCACTATAATCATAAATATCTAGTAAGAAGCTGTTGTTACTAACAATTAATTGTACAATTCTTTATTGTACTAAAGTACGTATTACATTTTCCAGTGAAAGTAAGCAAAATAAGTGAACAAATTTTCAAGGAAATAGAATGTCTTGTACCGTAATAATGTGAACAGTAATAAGCAATAATATATTGGATAATCCTGTTATTCAATACCTTATAAAAGTGCGAAATTCTTATCAATTTTCAGTAGGTATATAAAAATCTGAAAAATTATTTTACAAGTCGATTTTCTTTATAGATATTGTTCTTTTGTAAAAATTTAGCCATTGTTAACATTATATAAGGTAGTTAGTCACATTTACAAGACGGGGGAAGTCCCAAAAAATTATAAACGGAACGTAGTAGTAATACCTAAAAGGTGAGGCGCGGATAGGTGCGAGACGTTTAGGACAATTACCTTAACTTCCTATCTTAACTAAAATTGTACAGAGGAGGATGGAAGAAAGGGCGGAAGAACTATTAGGGGAAGATCAATTTTGGTTTAGAAGAAATAGAGGAACGCTGGAGATCATTTTAGCTTTACGGGTAACAATATAGAAAACGATAAAAAAAAGAAAGGGTGCGTACATAGGATTTGTAGATTTAGAAAAAGCTATTGATAATGTTAAATGGTACAAGATGTTAAATATACTTAAAATTGTAGGGTTGAGTTACAAAGATAGAAGAGTGATACTTAGTTTGTAAAAAGAACAACAGGCAGTTATAGAGCTGGGGATGCAACGTAGAGAAGTAAATATTAGGAAAGGAGTCAGACAGGGATGCACAGAGTCACCGCTACTTTTTAATCTATACATCGAAGACGTGATCAACATCATTAAACTGTAGGAATAGACATACAGGGGTAAAAGATTAGTATGCTTAGATTTGCAGATTTAGCATGTAGCAAGGAGGAGTTAGAGGTAGCTTTAAAAGAAATAGAAGCGGTATTGACAAAACAGTACAGTATGGAAATAAATAAAAGTAAAACAAAAATACTGGTATGCAAGAGCGAATATAAAGATAGGAGACGAAAAATTAGAAGAAGTGGCTGATTTTAGATATCTAGGAAGTCACATAAGTCAGGACGGAAGGAGTAGTAAGGATATAAAGCAGAGGATAGCGCAGAGTCGTGTCGCCTTTAATATAAAGTAGTCACTTCTATGCTCGCGAACGGTTAATTTAGAAATTCGAGAAAGATTATTGAGGGTGTATGTTTGGAGCGCGGCTGTACGGGTGCGAAACATGGACGGTTGGCGCTGCTGAAAAGAAAAGGTTACAAGCGTTTGAAATGAGATGTTACAGGACTAATTATGAGGATACCGTGGATAGAGAAGGTTAAAAATTAAAAGGTATAAGATAGAATAGGAAAACAGAGGACTCTATGGAAGTCAATAATAAATAGGCAAGATAGGTTGGTAGGACACCTTCTCAGGCATGAAGGTCTAGTCAGAGACATATTAGAGATAGAAACGGGGGTTAGGAGGGGTAGAGGTAATTTTAAGGAAATGCGAAGGTTAGTTCAGGATAGGAAAAAATCTGATAAACAGCTAAATAGAATACTTGTACTCATTTAATATATATTTCTCTAAAAATTTGAGGTCAGGTCATATCTTTTATAAGTTGAACTGAGTAAGTTATTATTTGAACGACTTGAAGGCCAAATTGTGTAAACCAAAATCATGGAACTTTACGTAGCCTCGAAATTATTAATTATTCAAGTAACGAAAAAAGAAAACAATTCGCTTTCCGTTCATGTAAGTAAACAATCTTCACTACTTGCCCTGTTTCTCACAAATAACATTGAGTTTAATGTTAAGTGTACATGCAAGTAAATACCATTTTCGTCGATGCTGCTTATCTTATAAACCCAGTATTCCTTGGTAACATTGAATTGCAATACTCGTTATCACATTTTAAGTAAGTACCTGCTGAAACTGATGGCATATAGTGGAATTGCCAATTAAAGCTTGGAATAAATTAATGAAAATTGGATGTAAATTCAAGGACAGAATTAATTATAATAAATATGCAGTTGCACCTCCAATTAGAATTTCCAACTAGTTTAAAATAATCAGCAATTAACAAACATCAAGCAGCGAGAAAAGAGGATAGGCTTGTAAGGGCTATTTTTGGATCACTCTGAGCTCGAAATTTATAGATAGATATGTACATTATTCTAAAGTTGAACAGACTACTTTTTATACCAAATATTTCAAGGTATGTAATTGTTTATTCAAAACCCAGTGGCGTCTCCCTAATAAGAACATGTGAGCAATTGCAGCCCTTTGATTTTTAAACAAAACAAACCAAGCTGTGACAGTTAAAAATAAACTTAGGTTGATAATCATCATCATCATAAGGTCGTCAGTCCTGAGACTGCTTCGATACACACCTCCACTCTTTCCTATCCTGAGCTAATCTTCGCATTTCCCTAAAACTAGAACAACCCATATCCTTAACTATTTGCGAACAGTAATCTAATCTAGTTCTACCTCTACCCCTCCTAACTCCTGTTTCTGCCTCTAATATGTCTGTGACTAGACCTTCATACCTGAGAAGGTGTCCTACTAACCTATCTCTCCTATTCTCTCTTCCCTGTTCTCCTACTCTCTCTAACACCTCTTCATTTCTAACCTTCTCCATCCACGGTATCCTCATCATTCATTCCTCAGATAATATAAGGTATTTATGGTTTGCGAATCATTATTTCCGTCAATGAGCAAAGATACATCATTGATTCGCTCAGCCCTTAACATTACATTGGAGGTAGGGATACCTGTATTTCCGCAGTCTTCAACGTCAGATAACACCTAGCAACTGAGCAACTTCTTTAGTTTGCTCACAATCTGCAGTTGTGGAAAAATGTGTAGCGTCGCAAAATGAATTCCATCGCAGTTGTAGTGTGTTTTCGCAGTTCATATTATCCAAAATTCCAAATCGTTACTATCAAAACGGCTAATATCCCTAGAAAAAAATTTCAGTCTCTCACCAGTCTCTCAGAGTCTTTCAGCGTCTATAAGAGCGTCTCTCACAGTCTTTCACAGTTTCTCAGTTATTGCCTAGGTGTTTTTATAGATCTCTCACAGTCTCTGTATAAGAGACTCAAACGATAAAATGTTAATTCAGAGATTCGAGTCTCTCGTTCAGAGATTCGAGTCTCTCGTTCAGAAACTGGATACGAAATGAGGATCTCTCTATGACCGACTCGAATCTCTCGTTCAGAGACGCTAAACCGTTTTTTTGACAGTCTCTCTCAGCGACACCAAAGAGACTCGATGAGAGACGGAGACTCTAACTATTTGCGAAGAGTAATCTAATCTAGGTCTACCTCTACCCCTCCTAACTCCTGTTTCTGCCTCTAATATGTCTCTGACTAGACCTTCATGCCTGAGAAGTTATCCTACCAACCTATCTCGCCTATTTTTTATTGACTTCCATAGAGTCCTCTGTTCTCCTATTCTTTCCAATACCTCTTCATTTCTACCCACGATATCCTCATCATCCGCCTATAACACCACATTTCGAACGCTTCTAACTTGCACACATATATATTATTCGTAAATATTATATAAGTGGAAGCACATTTAAATATATTGATTGTTTACTTACTTATATTTTCAGAGGTTCTACCCGATGCCCTTAAACACAAGTGTGACGGTTGCAGTGATAAGCAAAAGCAAGGTAGCAAAAAAGTGGTTAATTTCTTGATTAAGAATAAACAGGATTGGTGGAAAAAATTGGAAAAGAAGTATGATCCCGAAGGTCAATATGTTAAAGATTACAAAGATGAACTAGAAAAGGAAGGAATTAAATTGTAATTTGTCAAATGCTGAAACTATTTCCATCTAAAACTCGAAAATTAGTAATACCAAACACTGTTAAGCATTTGCATCATGCAGAATTTTTTTGCGCAACGTTTAAAAAAAAACGTAAACGTAGTACTTGTTCTTCATAGATTGAGATGAAAAAAGTGAGTTTTCTTGCCATTTAATATTAAAATGTAAATGACATACAATTTCTTCAATAAAATTAGTAGTTACAGTAGTTAAAAGCAACTAATTTGTAAACAATATCTGCTGTTAAATATATTTAACAACTTTGAAGTGTATTATTTTCCCTAGATATTCCTATGTATTATTTATACAAACTGATGATAATCACTCACCAAAGGAAGTTGGTTATTGTTGTCCTGAATATTATTTATTTAAATTGTTTTAATCTAAAAAAGATTTATTTAAGCAGGTGAATAAATTAATAAAAAAGTTACACAAAGTTTCGGCAAAAACTAATTAATATGGCACCTACCTAAATGCGGTTTTATAACTGTTTATAATTATTACTTTATATCACATTTGGGTAATTGGTTAGGATAAATCAAAAACCTGTTCAATCTCTTACAAAATTTGGTATTTTCATAAACAGGCCAATGTCTTTAGTGTAACACTGACTCTCATTTCAAGGTCTGCTAATATTGAATTATAATTATTAATATGTGATTTATGTATATTTGTGATGTGGTTACCATGAAAATTTACTGCTTTGGGTGTTAAAAATGATAAATAAATAATTTATCGTTAGAAGAAAACAACAGCAATAAATTGTATAAAAAAATTAAAATAGACACAAGTAAAC
>NW_020438968.1:0-5074 GCF_000699045.2 Agrilus planipennis | reverse complement strand
TATGTGTCGATATTCAACTTTTTATTATTTTCTTTTGTTAGTAAAAGATCTGCAATGCACGAAGTTGCTAACAAAAAATGAAGTTAAAAAGTTAATTTTTCAAATGCAACTCAAATTTGTAGTTGGGTTAACTAACGGTAAACTTAAATTTGACTTTAAAATTGTAGAGGTAAATTGTAGGAGATTGTATCGACAGGGGCTCAGACAAATTCCTTACAATTTGAATGAAATATTTGCAATAAAAGTTTCGTTAATTTAATTACAAATTGTAGTAAATATAAAGAAAACATGTAGCAATTTTTATTCAATATTTATTTCCTGTAGGAGGGTGTAATCTTGTATATTAATGTTTGCTAATGTTGCCTAACCATAATACACTATACTGTATAATTCCTTCTTAATTGTTGTAGACAAATATGCTACAATTTTGTATATATTTTTTTAATTATTGTATAGAGATATGCTAGAATGAAAAGTAATTTTTAAGAGGAATTTGTACTACATATTCTTTAGCGTTGTAGTAGAGAGACAATTTTCACTACAACTTGTTTCTGTCCCTATATTTGCTACTATTTGTAATGAAAAGTCCTACAATTGTAGAAAT
This sequence comes from Agrilus planipennis, assembly GCF_000699045.2. Taxonomy (NCBI): domain Eukaryota; kingdom Metazoa; phylum Arthropoda; class Insecta; order Coleoptera; family Buprestidae; genus Agrilus; species Agrilus planipennis. The sequence continues at coordinate 4,470 of NW_020438968.1, read as the reverse complement.
TTGTTCTAGTTTTCTCTGAGTGCATTCTTCATGAATTTTTCAGACAGGTTTAAAATGAAAATTAATAAGACAGTTCAAGCATTTCAATGGGTGAAAAATGTTTTATTTAATAATCAATTCGTATGATGCTAAAACTTCTTCAAATTAGATTAGGTATATAGCTCAAAAATAAAGTGTTGATGAATACTAGAAGAAATACGAAGGTGTAGGTATTAAAAAAAATACAAATTGTGTTATTATTTCTTTATTGCCCTTGCTATAAAGACAACGACATTGACATCAACGGTCAGGCTAATTTACTCATTTTTTATTTTTTCCTATGTAATAATGTACGTGATGGTAATTGCTCTGAAAATACGACTTTTATCCTTACGATGAGGTCAGTAACATTGTTAGTAATTGTAATTTGTGTACTACAGTTAGACTGCACTTACACGCGTTTTTTCTTCCCCGAGCTACTCGAAAATAACTATGAAATTCAGAAATATTAAATAAAACTTACTGTAAGTGAAAAAATTGGCCTTTAAAAAAATGGAAGCTTTTATAATTCCAAAGGACTTTTCCACACATCGATAAATAACAGTAAGATTATTATTTTATACCCGACATAAAAATGTTCAGTCTCTCGGAGTCTCTCAAAGCGAGACTCAAGTCTCCGTCTCTCATTGAGTCTCTTTGGTGTCGCTGAGAGAGACTGTCGAGAGACTGTCAAAAAAACTGTTTAGCGTCTCTGAACGAGACTCGAGTTGCTCATAGAGAGATCCTCATTTCGTATCCAGTATCTGAACGAGAGACTCGAATCTCTGAACGAGAGACTCGAATCTCTCAATAAGTGATGTCTCCCTCGACATGGTTAAAGTTCAACATATTTCAGAGATCTCAGTCTTTCTACGAGAGACTTAAGTCTCGCAATTTTTCAGATTTATTCATTCAGTGTCTGTGTGAGAGACTCGAATCTCTGAATGAACAATTTTATCGTTCGAGTCTCTCATACAGAGACTATGAAAGATCCACGAAAAACACCTAGGCAATAACTGAGAGACTGTGAAAGACTGTGAGTGACTGGAGAGAGACTGAAAATTTTTATCTAGGGTATTGAACTATATTCTTAGAATAAATTGATTATTATACACCCTGTATTTTCCTACAAATAATAGGAATATTTTAATAGGGTTACCAACCTAATATTTTAAAAAGTTCGGAAATCGTTAGGATTAGTCTGGAGACATCAATTTAATAAATATATGAATCAACAAACAATAAAGCCTAAAAATAATCAAATAGTTCAGTCTATACTCTAGACAGAGAATTAGTATAGTAACTACATTGTGTGTGACATTCAATAAAAACATTACCAATAAAGAAACAATAAAATTTTATTTTTCATAAACATTGAAAAAACGGGAGATTATTTTTTATTAGTCGAGTCCCAAGAAAACTTAGTTTCTCCAGAGTTTCCGAGCTAAAACTGGAGAGTTAATAATCTTAATAATTTTTTTATTGTTGTTAGCCTACAATGAATTGCAGAAGTCAATCTTTTCCTTTTGGATGAATTTATATTTAAATCTACTAGAATGTTCTTGAACGACAAAAGAAATTTCGATTTATAAAATGTAATTTGGCTGCATACATAACAAATGGTCAAAGGCAACGCATTACCCAAAAGTTTTCCCAAAATTAATTACAGATTTTTAACGTATTTTGGAAATGTGGCGTTCAGAACACGTATTTTTTTATGAGCTTTATGTACTTATATTGCTTATTTGTTAACATACTTAAAAGGAATAAGTACATACATACAAAATTAAAATCTGAGTATTAAAACTGATTGAGTAAAGTACTAGGTACCTCAGGTACATATGTACGTGTGTCTGCTACCAACAAATAGACGGTTTACTTGCAGCATTTAGCCTTGTACTTTGAACAATCCTTATTTATAACCATAATTAAAATAACGATCTAAAACAGGCTTGACTTTCTTATTAACATATTCATACCTACTGTTTTAACTAGGTACCAATACAATGAAAAAGATAATTAAATGCTAAAAAATAAATTTAAATATTGATGTAACAATATATGCAGATATTATTGTTTTTCTAAGACATTGTTAATATTTTACAGCCATTTTTTATTGCAATATACGAAAAAAAAAACGTTACAGTTCCGTGAACATGCATTGTTTTCTTTTTATAGGATTTTTATATTTATTAAAACTTAGTCACTTTGAAAACCTGTATAATATGCAAGTAGGTAGTAGCTTTTAAAAATGATGATGATTAAAAATGTCTTTCTTACGCGTTTTATTCCAATCAGCTAAACCCTGCAAATAGATGAATAGATAGGAAATGTAACAGTCAAAGGGAGATATAAGGAAGATGTAATATTATAATCAGTGGGCAAAATTTTCCCGAACGACTCAACACAATCCCAGAAGAAGCTGGACCAGGAGCAATCGAATCTGTAACCTTCTTGGTTGCAAATACAAGTATATATAAGTTCCATTATCATCATCATTATTAGGTCATCAGTCCTAGGACTGGTTGGACACGTACCTCCACTCTTTCCTATCCTGAGCTAAACTTCGCATTTCCCTAAAACTAGAACAACCCACACCCTTAGCTATTTGCGAACAGTAATCTAATCTAGGTCTACCACTACCCCTCCTAACTCCTGTTTCTGCCTCTAATATGTCTCTGACTAGACCTTCATGCCTGACAAGGTGTCCTACCAACCTATCTCGCCTATTTTTTATTGACTTCCAATAAGTTCCATGTTATTCAATAAATTATTACTATCGAAATGAAATATTAAAACTGTTATCTACCCCTTCTAGCCATTAATCTAGATGTTATGAGTATAAAAAACTGGTCGGGTTTAAATGTCTATGTTCGACTGTATGATTGGTTGCATATACATACAGTACAATGATAGAATTTTAAACATGGGTTATAATATAATTGAAAATCCCACCAAAAGTAAAAAGGTAATATAAAGATAGGTGACGAAAAATTAGAAGAAACGGCCGATTTTCACTATCTTGGAAGTTAGATGACTCAAAAAGGAGCAGTAGAGAGATAAAACAGAAGTTAGCGCAGGATTGACTCATCTCTCAACAGGAAGAAGCCACTTCTATGCACGCAAGCGGTTAATTTAGAAATTCGAAAAAGTTTATTAAGGTGTATAGCTGGAGCGCGACTCTGTACGGGTACGAAATATGGTCGATGAGCGCGGCGGAAAAGAAAAGGTCAGAAGCGTTTGAAATGTAGTGATATCGTGGAGACGGTTATAAATAGTGGGGTATTAGGAAGAAAAGGAAAACAGAGATCACTGTGAAAGTCAACAAGAAATAGGCGATATAGGATGGTAGAACACCTCAGGCATGAAGGGCTAGTTAAAGACATATTAGAAGCAGAAACAGAAGTTAAGAGAAATAGAGGTGGACGTAGATTAGATTACTGTTCACAAATAGTTAAGGATGTGGGATATTCTAGCTCTAGGCAAAATCCGAAAACTAGCTCAAAATAGGAAAAAGTGGAGGTATGTGTTTAACTAGTGTTAGGACTAATGACCTTATGGTGATGATGGTGACACACTTTTCTTATGCAGTTTGTTTTTAATTGAATGGGATACTCGTATAAAAATTATGCCAAGCTTCTAATTAGCTGTTCAGCTTAATAAAATATCATACATATGCAATGAGATTTATTAATATCGTTGATATCTAGTAGGATGTAAGAGGTTAGGTTGAATATGGAGATTATGTTCTTTTATGCTTTTTGAACCTTCTGATGAAATGGAGAGTCGTATGGAAATTTTGGGCACTTTTCAGAATTTTCTTGCCAACACTGTACTACAATGGGTTCAGAAGTTATAGAGACTGTCAACGTTTGCACAATTAAGTTGCAAAAATAATACACGCCGGGGTCACGCTTTTCTGTTTTGGTCACCGACTTTGACCTAAAAAACGAAAACAATTAAATTGTGTCGTTGAAGTTTTGAGATCAGTGACAGTCCACTAGATGTGTCGGAATTCTATAAAGGATTATTAAATCTAAAAATACGTTCCATCGGACGTAGATAACAACAATAAATTGTAGGCACAATACACGAATACTATTAACTAAACTAGTTTAATTTACTGCGCCACTGCAATCACATATTAACAGAGAAATTTTTGAATTAGAACATTTGGTGGAACCCGTACCGCCAATAGCACGCACTCGTCGATATGCATTAGGGAGTATGAGTCCTTCTGGCAGGACCAAATCTTCTGTAAAAAAGTACTTTAGACGTGTTTGTATGATCTATTATTGAATGCATTAATGTTGCAGTTTCAGAGAATTCAATGCTCAGTTCGACTTATCTACAGTGAACTATTTCAATATTATTAATAGTAGATGTGCAAAATGGTTTATTAAAAGTATTTAAATACAAAATGCAAATACTTTTTGATTTGTTATTTCAAAT
>NW_020438967.1:552760-565815 GCF_000699045.2 Agrilus planipennis | reverse complement strand
GAAAGGCCGCACTATGTAATAGTTGTATTTCAAACAGAAAAATGTGATAATGTTCTTGTTAGTTTTAATTGCCAAATAATTTATCAAACAAGTCAGATTGTAGTTTTAACAGGCGTCCTTGTATTAATTATTTTACAATCCAAAGTAATCCCAAAATATTTTTTAAAATAATTTACCAAAAACTGGCGAATTTCACAGACACTTTCTTTTTGAAAATATTTTCGCAGATACTTTGTTTACTAAATTATCAACGCAATTGTTTACATACAATCTAGATTAACAGAAAATAAACATAACAGAAAATAATTAATCATAACACTCCTCCTTAATTATTTTACAATGCTGATATTTAAACAATTTTCTAGACAATGGTTTTGTGAATATGTCGGCAAGCTGGTTGGCACTTTCAACGTGTTCAAGTGCAACCGTCTTGTCGACATGAATTTTCTTGGAATTTCTGTTTCTTTCCCATCATGTGCATTTAACATCATCTGGATTGCTGCTTGGTTGTCGATCAGAAGTTTAACAGGTACGTCTTTCTTCAGAATTTCCAATTCGAGTCCAATCCCCTTGATCGAACAGACTTCATCAATTGCTGCTACTGCAGCGCGATACTCCGCCACAGCTGTTGATGTTGCCACTAGTCGTTGCTTCTATGCGTATCAAACAATCGGCCCTCCTCTCATGACAAGTACACCGGTGGTTGAGTGTTTCGTCTCAGGATCTCCGTCGTAGAATCCGAATAAGCGATGAGCTTGTCTCCTCCATCAAAAAAGATACCGAAGTTTGATGTCCCCTTCAGATACTGAAAAGTTCTTCTCACCATTTTCCAGTGACTCATATTTGCCTTTCCGATGAAGCGACTCAAATAATTGACAGCAAAACAGATGTCCGGTCGAGAGATGGTGGCCAAGTAGAGAAGACTTCCAATTGCTTCTCTGTACGGGATAGTTGGTGGAATCGATTGGTCGTTCTGCTTGTCCTCTTCATCTGTTACCATTCCTTTTTCTATGGGTGTGAAACTTGGGTTACAACTGTCTGACTTGAAGCGTTTGATGATCTTGTTTGTATACTTTGCTTGGCCAACAAAGATACCTTTTTCTCTAACTTGAATTTCCATTCCGAGATATGCAAAATTTTTCTGAATCTTATTATTGTATGTAATTTCAAATTTCTTGTTTATGATGTCCAACATCTGGTAGATTTCAGCTTCATCACGACCTGCGATGAGTCCGTCATCCACGAATATGGTCATCATAATCGACTTGTCTTTGTTGTAATATAGACAAGGATCATCATCACTGCAAATCAGTCCAACTTCCTTCTCGAAGAATGTTGATACCGTGTCGTGCCAGTTTCTCGGTGCCTGTTTCAGTCCATAAAGACTCTTATTAAGTTCGCAGACGTTGTCAGTGCCATCTTCAAACCCTTCCGGTTGACGCATATAAATTACCTCCTCCAGTTTTCCATGTAGAAAAGCTGTCTTGACATCAAAAACTACCAGCTTCATCTTCACGGTGGCTGCATGACTTAGCATCAAACGGATTGAGGCATGGCGAGCGACTGGACTAAACGTTTCAAAATAGTTGATTCCTTTTTCTTGTTCAAAACCTCTTGCTACCAGACGTGCTTTCAATCTTCCATCGGCCTTTTCACGCAACACCCATTTACAAGTCAAAGGTTTGACACCTTCAGGGCATTTTACAAGTCTCCAGGTCTTCATTTGCATCAGGGAATCAAACTCTTCTTTCATTGCACGCTTCCATCCTTCATCTTTCAGAGCTTCAGAAATGGGAATATCTTCTACTTCTCCTATCATTGCTACGTTGACGTTTCTGTTGTAGAAATCAAGAACATAGTCCTTCAGTCTTCCTGGCTTCAGTATTTGGCTACGATCTCGCAGTCCTTCTCTTCTTTGACCTTGTACATTCACTTCTTTCTGCCTTGGCGTTTCTTCATTTTCGTCTTCAGTTATTTCACCTTCAAATTTTTCTTCAGTCTTTTCTTTTGTAGTTTGAGCTTGATCTGTCTCTTCATTCCTTTCTTCATTGTTTGGACTTGTTTCTGACGATTGAGTACTGGCTGACTTCAATGGCTTTCCTCCTGACTGGTATCCTCCTTCGCTGAAGATCACATTGTCCGAACAAATGACTTCTCTTTCTCCAGGAATGTAAATTCTATAACTCGAAGAGTGAAGATCATATCCAACAAAGATTCCTTTTCTTGACTTCCTGTCCAACTTCTTTCTAGACAGGCTCGTGTCCAGAACCCAACAATCACATCCAAAAATTCTTAATTTGTTGATATCAGTGCGACGACCGTACCACAAATCTGCTGGACTTTTTCCTGCGACTGTACTTGTCCCAGTTTGGTTGATTGTAAACACTGCATAGTTTACTGCTTCTGCCCATAAATTATCCTTCAAGTTCTTCGCCTGTAAAACTGACCTTGCTGATTCCACAATTGTTCTCATTTCCCTTTCGATTCTACCATTTTGTTGTGGTGTGTGAATATTTGAGAAAGTGTGCCGAATTCCCAACTCCTCCAGAAGTTTGCGAGTGGTAGAGTTTTCAATCTCTTTGCCGTGATCAGACCTCAAGACTTTTACCTTTCTTCCGAATTGATTTTCAACTTCCTTCAAATAAATCCTAAGCTTGTCGGCTGCTTGATCCTTGGACTTCAGATAGTAGACAGTTCGGAAATGAGAGTAATCATTCGTGAACATCAGAAAGTACTTCGCTCCTCCCATTGACCTTTCGTTCATTTCTCCAAGATCTACGTGGATTAAGTCCAATGAACAGCTGTTTTGTTATTCTCAGGGTGTGTAACTAGGTGCTGCTTGACCAAAGCACATGCGTTGCAAACTTGATTGTTCCAGTCGTCTATAAACTTGATGTTATTTTTCTTCAAAATTTCCTTCACATACTTCAAGTTCTGATGTGCAAGCCTCTCATTTGAAGTTGCAATCAGACTGGTATTCTCAATTGGTTGACGAAACATGACCTTGTATAAGTTTCCCTCACGTTGAGCCATCGACAAAACTACTTGATTTTCCTTTGCCTTGATAATTGATACTTCCTTGTTACACTCTTCAGTGTGTCCTCGATCCGTGATTTGACTGAGAGAAATCAAGTTTGAAATTTAATCCAGGTACATAAAGTACATCTTCTATTGTAGCCAATTTCCATTCAACACCGTTGTAAGCTCCAGTTGGATGTCTCCAACTGATGTAGCCTTGAGTTGACGAGAGTCTCCCATGGTCAGTTTAATTGGCTGCTTCAATTCTCTCATGTTGACAAACCAGCTTTTGTGCGATGTCATATGTTGTGTGGCTCCACTGTCCTGGTACCAATTTTCATTTGCCCCTTGTTTTTGGTTCTTCAAATTAGAATTTGACAATCCAATGGCTACGTAAACTTTGCCTGACCGACCTCCGTATCTTCTATCATTCTTGCCTGGTCTCTAGTTGTCTGACTTTTCATCATTTCTCTTCAAACAGTCTCGGGCCAAATGTCCCTTTTGACCACAAACATTACAAGGATAATTTTGTTTGCAGTAGGCTAAATACTTTGCACACGGTTTGTTTGTGCAACTTTTCCTCATGTGGCCCTTCTCTTTACATTTGAAACAAGTGACTGACACTTTGTTTGTTTGGCTTTTGGTTACAGTGCTGTCTCGTCATCTTTCTCTGCTGCATCATCACAGCGTTGCCAGACGTTGACTCACTTGATCCTTCTTGTGCTTTGATTCTGTCTTCTTCGAGTCTCAGCTTCTCGATGAGGTTTGGTATTGTTCGTTGATTTCCTGCTACGTTGTCCCAAGATGTGCGAAAATGGTACAGATGAGGTGGCAAAATTGATAACATTCGAGTCATTGCTCATTTTTCATAATTGTTTCCATCCAGAGAGGTTAAATCTACGGCGAGTTGCAGTATGTCGTTGCAATTTGCAACAGCTTATTTGGAGTTGTCAAATGTGTAGCTGAAAAATTTGGGTTGCAGTCATAGTCTGACTTTTTACCATACAAATTTTGTAGTTTTCCATACATTTCAAATGCCGTTGTACAACTCAAAATCTTCTTCGAAATAGCTTTACTAACATTTATGCCAATGACGGTTTGAGCCTCAATGTCTTTTTCAACCCATTCAATTACATCTTTTTCATCGACTTTACCTGCAGGTTTTGGCTTTGCACCAGTTACATACACACAAATTTTCTTTGACTTTAGCGTTAAATCAATTTTAATTTGCCAAGATTCAAAATCTACTTCACCGTCTTGATCTTCTGACAACATTTCAATATTTGACTTTGTTGATTGCTCCATTTTGAAATTTAATCAATACAAATTTTGACAACATTGCTCACAACTTGATGCTTCGCTGACGACGACTTGGCTGGAACACAGGGCTGAATTGACTAACTTGTTATTTTGCTTGATAATTTGACGTGTCTGACTTTTGCGCATGATCTGGGCCCATAACCTGTTAGTTTTAATTGTAAAATAATTTATCAAACAAGTTAGATTGTAGTTTTAACAGACGTCCTTGTATTAACTATTTTACAATCCAAAGTAATCCCAAAATATTTTTTAAAATAATTCACCAAAAACTGGCGAATTTCACAGATACTTTCTTTCTGAAAATATTTTCGCAGACACTTTGTTTACTAAATTATCAACGCAATTGTTTACATACTATCTAGATTAACAGAAAATAAACATTACAGTTCTAAAAGGTATAACGGAGTTTAATAATGTGGGAACACTCGGTATAGCAATAAACAATTCAAATGTGTAATAATTAAAGTTCATCATTTCATAGATGCAGAAATGTGTCCAACGCTATTATAAAATCGGTTCTTCTCAGAACCACAACTTTTGATAGTCACATCTTATACGACTACAATAACAAAGGCTCTAGCCGGTTAAGCATATGAAAACTGCACTCGCATCTGATGAAGGGTTGTGACCTTTTTTTTATTGGTTTTCATCTAAGATAGCCACACACTTAATCTTACACCCCTAACCCCTATAGTAAGGGAATAATAGGGGTAACAACCCTGAACGTAAAATTTTTTTTTCTCAGTACCTATTGAAGATATCTTCATGAAATTGAAATTGTACATGACTATCAATAAACTAAGTATAATATATTTTTTTTAGAATTTTTGCAATATTAGAAACTGAAAAAAACGAGAAGTATATTTTTGAAGGGGGATTTTTTATACCAACCCCCAAAGTGACACCTAACAAAAAAATATATCTTATTTGTTAATTAGTTAGCTATTACATGTTAAAGTCACAAAAGGGTCGAATTGGTGGAACATAGCTTAAAAAAATAAAAATCAATTAAAGATACGTAGTTATATGAAATAGTGTATTATATAATTCAATCAGACAAAATATAAACATAATTACAAAAAACATTATTCTAATGAATATTCAGTCATCGTCACTGTTTTCTTCAACAGTAGTTGTTATACCAGTCGCATCAAACATGGAGGTCAATATTTCAGCTGGTTTTATAATTTTTGATTTGTAACGAGCATGCGATAAGTAGTAAATAACAGTCGCTACATAAGAGCAACAGCCCACTGTTCTGTTCCCATTTGCACAATCACAAACGTAATTTTGAATTCCTTTATAGGTGTTCGAATTTGGCTCATACTCGATAAAGCAATTATAAGTCTTCCTATTAATATGCCTTGATCGTACCCTTACTCTTATAATATTTTCGCGATCCTTTAAAAATTCAAGGTTTAATTCGTTGTCAGTTATTATTTCAGCAAGATAACATACTGCTTGTGATAATTGATAAGTGCCAGTAAATAATATTTTAAGGTCAGTTTCGCTTAATTCTGGAAAATCCATTAGACTACTTGAAGATAATTTTGTAAAAAGTTTTCTACTCCGATTTAAGTTTTCATTTTTAACCAATTCTTGCATTGTATTCTGTTGATTTTGACGCTCCTTCATAAAAGCAATAATAGTATCGGCAAGTTCGACATCACAGTTCAATCGTTTACCAAAAGTGTTATTCAAAAATCNCAATTGAATGTAATAAAGATGACAAATGTGCTAATTGTAATATCAGTATCAGAAAAGCCAGTCAAAAGTTAAAACGTATTATTACAAATGAAGATTTAAATAGATATCAACTTTATTGTAAAAATACTTTACATATTGGATCCGTGTTTTGTTGTAAATGTAGACTGATAATATATAGAGATGCGCAACCGACAACGTCTACTGTCTGTGATAGTGTTGAAAATGACTCTTACGACAGTGATTTGGATGATCCAGACTTTCAAGTGTTTTGTCGCAGTGGATCACGTCAAGAAGAATATGTAGACTTTGAAATCAAAAGAGTTAAAATAACACATATTTACTGTACAGTATGTGAATCTAAAAAGAATCTTACTATTGTGCCTTTAGATGCTCGCCTGCAAGCATTTATTAAACGAAGAATTTTTATTCCAAAAGGAAATAGATGTTGTCTAAACCATTTGATAAAAAAACGGTTCTTTGACGATGATTTGCAGCTATTACGGGTTTATTCTAACCATAGTTTCTTAGAAAAAGGCGAAGTCTCCCAATTTTTAAATCTTTTAGCTAATAATGTTGGTTTAACCCTACACAATAAAGTTGGCGAATTTTGTGTTTCTGAAGAAGAAATATTTACATACACAGGTCTTGAATGGCAAAATATTATTAGATTAGCGGGAATGCTTTCTAGCATGAGAGATAGTGATGAACGGTCGGTAATACAAGCATTAGTAGTGTTTTTAGTTAAATTCAGAACTGGTAATTCAAACGACATAATTCAGAAAATATTTGGATTGAAATATTCTCAACAAGTCTCAGATTATTTCCATCAGGTAATCAAAAGTTTCGAAAAAGATATTTTACCAACTTATTTTGGAATAAATGCGAAAAGTAGACAAGATGTTATTAATAATGAAACATCTTATCTTGCAAAATATCTACTCGGATTTGGAGAAACTTCTCTTGGTTTAATTTTTGACGGAACTTACATTAGGCATGAAAAAAGCAGGAACAATGTTTACCAAAGAAAATCTTACAGTGGACAGAAGAAAACACCACTTTGTAAGCCCTTTACTATATGTACGACAAACGGCTATGTAGTAGACATAGCAGGTCCCTATAATGGAACGATGAACGATGCATGTATATTAAGAAGTATATTAGAGGAACCTAACGGACTCAAAACGCTTCTACAACCAGGTGACATATGCATTGTTGATCGCGGTTTCCGTGATGTGGTCGATTTTTTAAAAGAGCAAGGGTACCATGTACTTATGCCAGCTTTGAAGGGGAAAAGAGCACAATTAACAGCAGAAGAAGCAAATGCATCACGATTTGTAACTAAAGTACGTTGGGCTGTTGAAGCTGTTCATGGCGTTATTGGTAAAAAATACCATTTATTTCATAATGTTTTGGATAACAAGCTTTTACCTGTAGCAAAATCATTGTGCAGAATAGCTGGATTTTTGAATAACACTTTTGGTAAACGATTGAACTGTGATGTCGAACTTGCCGATACTATTATTGCTTTTATGAAGGAGCGTCAAAATCAACAGAATACAATGCAAGAATTGGTTAAAAATGAAAACTTAAATCGGAGTAGAAAACTTTTTACAAAATTATCTTCAAGTAGTCTAATGGATTTTCCAGAATTAAGCGAAACTGACCTTAAAATATTATTTACTGGCACTTATCAATTATCACAAGCAGTATGTTATCTTGCTGAAATAATAACTGACAACGAATTAAACCTTGAATTTTTAAAGGATCGCGAAAATATTATAAGAGTAAGGGTACGATCAAGGCATATTAATAGGAAGACTTATAATTGCTTTATCGAGTATGAGCCAAATTCGAACACCTATAAAGGAATTCAAAATTACGTTTGTGATTGTGCAAATGGGAACAGAACAGTGGGCTGTTGCTCTTATGTAGCGACTGTTATTTACTACTTATCGCATGCTCGTTACAAATCAAAAATTATAAAACCAGCTGAAATATTGACCTCCATGTTTGATGCGACTGGTATAACAACTACTGTTGAAGAAAACAGTGACGATGACTGAATATTCATTAGAATAATGTTTTTTGTAATTATGTTTATATTTTGTCTGATTGAATTATATAATACACTATTTCATATAACTACGTATCTTTAATTGATTTTTATTTTTTTAAGCTATGTTCCACCAATTCGACCCTTTTGTGACTTTAACATGTAATAGCTAACTAATTAACAAATAAGATATATTTTTTTGTTAGGTGTCACTTTGGGGGTTGGTATAAAAAATCCCCCTTCAAAAATATACTTCTCGTTTTTTTCAGTTTCTAATATTGCAAAAATTCTAAAAAAAATATATTATACTTAGTTTATTGATAGTCATGTACAGTTTCAATTTCATGAAGATATCTTCAATAGGTACTGAGAAAAAAAATTTTTACGTTCAGGGTTGTTACCCCTATTATTCCCTTACTATAGGGGTTAGGGGTGTAAGATTAAGTGTGTGGCTATCTTAGATGAAAACCAATAAAAAAAAGGTCAGAACCCTTCATCAGATGCGAGTGCAGTTTTCATATGCTTAACCGGCTAGAGCCTTTAATGGATTTACGCTTGTATTTAAATTCGAAATGTTATTTTTATGAATCCCTAAAATTGGACTTTAACAAGAAACGTTATAGTGAAGCGTACCAGATGTATGTCGACTTCCAGAAAAGCATTTTAATAAAACGTACCCCGAACCGTTAATTTCGTACGCATTATTCGAAAACAACCCCATTTTCGTTATTGACACTACGAAACAAAACGAAGCAATGATGTGAAATTAGAATTTTAAAGTCACGAAATTTTTCCCGCCAATACAAAAGCATATTGTATTAATACACTGAGTACACTACTGATCGAATATTTCCCTTTTATCAATACTGTACGAAATTTGGTATAAAGTATCAATTAACTCACTTAAGTAATCAGTGTCGATTTAAAAGTTGCATCATCGTTAATTGTTCTGTTTGTTTTTTGTCGTAAAGAAAAAGAGAAATAGAAAAAATATCTACTATTCTTGACGTGCAAGGATTTTATTTTCGTGAATTCAAGAAAAAAATTTTATACCCAAAGAATAATGTATATATGACGGAGAACGTATGGTACATTTTGTGTGATTTGACATCGCGCACGTCGTTAGGAAACGGAAAGCTGCTTATCTCCTACTATGGCGGCCCATTACATGCACAACACTGTGTATACGTACAAGCCTTGGCATCGTGTTCTTTCAGAAAGTTTTTACACAATAACGCTTGTACTACCTCCGCGCGTTTGGGCAGGTATAATTCGCGGAATTTCTTGCAGCGAAAAAGTTGATGCGTCTATTACGGGCAAATCTAACAAGTCATAGGTGTATTGGATACAAAAGCTTACTTGACGGTTCCTGGTGCATTTTCTTTGACCTTACGTTGATTGTAAGATCTACTTGGCGGAGCGACTTTCGTTATCCTATAGCTTCCATCATGGTTGTTGTTACTTTTAAACAGTCGTGCGGCGCTTTTATAAAGAAACTCTTGTCATTCAATGGAGTAAAAATCTCTCGCTGTAGTGTTTCCTCCCATTTCTCGGTTGTCAAAGGATGCAGCTTTTCTTCTAAGTTCTGCACGATTATTTCTTCTGAGACATTTACATCCAGTGTCGCCAATGATTCTAAATGCTGTAACGTGTCATCAGCCGTCTCACGTTCTTGCACAAGTATTCGAAACAACAGACTCAAATGTTTGCTAGTAAAGAATCGTTTGTCCGCGTATGCTCGTTTCAATGTATCCCATGCACGTTTGTAGTTGTCCTTTATACTTATAGTTTTAATTTTCTTTGGGACTTCCCCTGTCACACATCATTTGAGATATTGTAGTTTTTCTACATTAGTCAAATCCATTAGACTGTCGATAAGGGACACAAATGAATCCTTAAATGATAACCAGTCCCCATCGAAACGAGGCAAGAAGCTTCTGGTAGTGTGACCCGACGTTTCACAACTCGTGGACGAAACTCTTCCTCCAACCGCTGGTCGTCACTCTCATTCGTACTGCTGTTTGATCCGTAGCACACACTAATCGAATTCTTCGCTAATGATTGTGACAACGAAATTCGTTTAGCAACTTCGATGGCGAATTAGTGACTCGGTAAATTGCGACACAACTTGTACTGAATATTGCACTTACATAGTACCTTTAAACCACAAAATTAGCACACAAACAACTCCCGTTTCTGCACAATATTTTTACTTATATAGTTGCACTGCACTATATAAGAAATGTAAACGAAGTTTCTCGAAGACTTCGCAATAAGGTTGTAAAGCTCATATAGATATGCCATTTACAGTTATGCCCCAAATTAATTCGAGATAGCAAGTTATTTAGAATAAAATAACAGATCACTGCTGTTTTAATAATTTAATTAATTTCTAAACTTTACAACGGAAACAGAGAGAATAAAAAGTACTTATGTGCGTGATTCCAGTCGCCAACCTAATGCCTGAATAATCTCAACAACAACATTTAAAATTATCGTCGACCTTCGTAAAACCCCATAAAGATCAAAGAAAAGAACCGTCATAAAACGGCAAATTTACGAAGTCTTTTGTACTTATAGCAACCTCGCCCGGTCCTTTATAATAGAGCGGTATGAACTGAAAGCTATCTTTAAAATGAATAATAATACAAATATGATTACGGAGACCGAAGTAACAGATATTGGAAAAATTAACTATAACTAAAGTAAATTATTTATGTACACTTATTTGAATACTGAAATTTACTAATTATTTGTAGAAATTAATGATTAATAAGTCAATTGAAGCAAACCACGAGTATTTCGATATCTAGTACCTACTGTGATTCGGACTTTGCAGGAGACACAGTATTACGTGAAGATGTACTACAGGCTATATAATATTCTTTTGCGGTGGACCTATTTCGTGGGGATCCAGAAAACAACCCATTGTATCAGTTTCAAGCACCGAGACTGAATTTATAGCAGCGGCTGAACGTGCGAAGGAACTTCTTTATCTAAAATCCCTGGTTGATGAATTTATTAATGAAAATATAAAGATAGATTTAATAGATAACTAATTAAAAATGGACAATTTAACCGTAGAAGTAAACATATTGACGTGAGATATCATTTATAAATGAAGAAGTACAACAGAAACTAATAAATGTGCAATATTGTGAAACAAATTATCAAATCGCAGATATATTGACCAAACCCCTCGGAAAAGTGAAAATTAAAAGTTTTGAAGGACAATTCATGCATAATAACTAAATGTAGTATTGTTTTGGATTATATTTATATAATTTTTTTTTCGAAAATCTAACCTTAGAATTGGAAAAGGTGTTAAATTTAAGTTGAAAATTGAAAAATGAAATAAATTTTTCAATTTGGTTTGCGCCATCTTTGTTTATCATGNTGACTTTTGCGCATGATCTGGGCCCATAACCTGTTAGTTTTAATTGTAAAATAATTTATCAAACAAGTTAGATTGTAGTTTTAACAGACGTCCTTGTATTAACTATTTTACAATCCAAAGTAATCCCAAAATATTTTTTAAAATAATTCACCAAAAACTGGCGAATTTCACAGATACTTTCTTTCTGAAAATATTTTCGCAGACACTTTGTTTACTAAATTATCAACGCAATTGTTTACATACTATCTAGATTAACAGAAAATAAACATTACAGTTCTAAAAGGTATAACGGAGTTTAATAATGTGGGAACACTCGGTATAGCAATAAACAATTCAAATGTGTAATAATTAAAGTTCATCATTTCATAGATGCAGAAATGTGTCCAACGCTATTATAAAATCGGTTCTTCTCAGAACCACAACTTTTGATAGTCACATCTTATACGACTACAATAACAAAGGCTCTAGCCGGTTAAGCATATGAAAACTGCACTCGCATCTGATGAAGGGTTGTGACCTTTTTTTTATTGGTTTTCATCTAAGATAGCCACACACTTAATCTTACACCCCTAACCCCTATAGTAAGGGAATAATAGGGGTAACAACCCTGAACGTAAAATTTTTTTTTCTCAGTACCTATTGAAGATATCTTCATTAAATTGAAACTGTACTTGACTATCAATAAACTAATTACAATATATTTTTTTTGGAATTTTTGCAATATTAGAAACTGCAAAAAAACGAGAAGGGGTGGTTCTTAATACCAACCCCCCAAGTGACACCTAACAAAAAAATATATCTTATTTGTTAATTAGTTAGCTATTACATGTTAAAGTCACAAAATAGTCGAATTGGTGGAAGCTTAAAAAAATAAAAATTACAGATATGTAGTTATATAAAATAGTGTATTATATAATTCAATCATACAAAATATAAACATAATTACGAATAACGTTATTATACTGAATATTCAGTCCTTGTCACTGTTTTCTTCAACACCAGTAGTTACACCAGTCGCATCAAGCATGCAAGTCAATGTTTCAGCTGGTTTTATAATTTTTCATTTGTAACGAGCATGCGATAAGTAGTAAATAACAGTCGCTACATGAGAGGAACAGCCCACTGTTCTGTTCCAATCTGAACAATCACAAACATATTCGAATTTGGCTCATACTCGATAAAGCAATTATATGTCTTCCTATTAATATGCCTTGATCGTAACCTTACTCTTATAATATTTTCGCGATCCTTTAAAAATTCAAGGTTTAATTCTCTGTCAGTTATTATTTCAGCAAGGTAACATGCTGCTTGTGATAATTGATATGTGCCAGTGAATAATATTTTAAGGTCAGTTTCAGTTAATTCTGGAAAATCCATTAGAATATTTGAAGTTAATTTCGTAAAAAGTTTTCTACTCCGATTTAAATGAGTTACCTAAAATTGAAACTTATAAGTATACTTACTGATTTTTTTCTCATCAATTATAAATATCATTACAATTGATAGAATAGTCGAAGGTTTTGGTAGTTCACTGCTTTTATGTAAAATTTGTATTTGTCT